>NC_068362.1:31887111-32097111 GCF_020536995.1 Dreissena polymorpha
AGTAGTAGTAGTAGTAGAAGTAGTAGTAGCAGTAGTAGTAGTAGTAGTAATAGTAATAGTAGTAGTTGTTGTTGTATTAGTAGTAGAAGTAGTAGTTGTAGTAGTAGTAGTAGTAGTAGTAGTAGTAGTAGTAGTAGTAGTAGTAGTAGTAGTAGTAGTAGTAGTAGTAGTAGTAGTAGAAGTAGTAGTAGTAGTAGTAGTAGTAGTAGTAGTAGTAGTAGTAGTAGTAGTAGTAGTAGTAGTAGTAGTAGTAGTAGTACTAGTAGTAGTAGTAGTAGTGGAAATAGAAGAAGTAATAGTAGCAGCAGCAGCAGCAGCAGCAGCAGCAGCAGCAGTAGTAGTAGTAGTAGTAGTAGTAGTAGTAGTAGTAGTAGTAGTAGTAGTAGTAGTAGTAGTAGTAGTAGTAGTAGTAGTAGTAGTAGTAGTAGTATTAGTTGAAGTAGTAGTAAAAGTAGTAGTAGCAATATATTTATAAATAGTAATCATCATCATTTTAATCATAATGATGATAATACTAATAATAGCACTCATTACATTGATACACAGTGTCGTCGTAACGCAGACCTGGATGTATCAACTAAGTGGCCGACAATTCACTTATCAGTGATAGTTAGATCAAATATGCAATTTATACAAAACGTGAACTTTTATGATAGTTACAATGTTCCCTTGATTCGCACTCACACAATCAAGTGAGTGTGAACATTTAAGCATGTTAAGTTATAGAGATGAACAACACCTGCATCTCTGAATATTGTGGTATAAGTATTATTGTTGAACAATACATTTGAAAATTGTTACTTTAACGTCGATGTTTGAGTGCAAAACTGGTGTATCTAGTGAAGATTTATATATTACATACCATAGTTTCTGCTAAATCCTTGGTAAATACAACTCAACAGAACAACAAGCTTATACATACAGTTCCAAGAAGTAACTTTTTTTTGTTCGTTTATGAAAATTGTTTTAACTGGGCCTTTTCACAGATTTTGGTATGTATTGAAGTTTGTCATTGAATGCTTTATATTGTTAAGTGAAAACATTGGATCTTAAAAGTTCAAATACAAAATCAAGAATGAAATAAAAGAAAGAAAAAGTATCTCAACTGGGGCCGTATCCACAAAGATCCTGAGGGAGATTTTTGCCTAAGTTTAAATATTTTCCCCTTAATTTTCGCTATTTTCCCTTAATTTTTAAGATATTCCTCAAGTATTATCCACAAAACAAAATGCCCTTATGTTTTGCCTTAAGTCGGCATTTTCGCCTTAACTTTTAAGGAACCTCCGGAGGACCCTTAAATATTAAGGAAAAAACTAACGTAGCGTCCATTTTAACGCGGAATCCTGTTTTCAAGGAGAGAAGTTAGAAAATCATCACAATCGGTGGGTGTATCTTATTTCTTTTGATAAATTTATCGATAGTGCAGTTGATTTAAATAGTAATTGTTTCTACCCGTTTATATTTGTTAGCGAGACAGGAAGTTGCAATGTTTACTTCCGTATGTAAAAAAATAAGGAATTGATCGAGGAAGTTTTCGCACGTTGGTTTCAAGCTGTTATTTTGTTATACAAATGTAAACACTGATTTAAAAGCAGTTGATGTGAAGTGTTTTTGTGTTTATGAAAGAATCATACTTTGTTTGTTTGAGTCAGTAACGAGGAAAATCCGGAAATGTTGAATTGGGTTTACGGTCATTTCGTAGCATAGCCGTTTCGTACTCGTAGCTACGCATTTTCAGTTATTTCGTAATCATTAATCGATCATTTTGTAACCAAATCGGTTATTTTTGTAACCAGTAATTAAAACTGATTGTGTTTTCTATTATCAATTCAATTGCCATTTTTAACGTTATGTTACAAAACGACAGACGCCCAATCCCCCCATTGTATTGAATTTGGAGATGAAAAAACAACATTGGCGTTTCGGAATATCCGGTCAACAAGATGATACTGTATGAAATAAAAGTTACAAATCTTGCCGGGCTTAATCTATACTATATCGGGACGAACACTGTTCCAGTATTTGTATGTACTTTGCCTTGCAAGATAATGAAAATCAATCCATAAATGGCAGGATATATTTGATGGTAAGTTACTTTTCTACCATATAGCAATTCATACAGTGCATTGTGATATTTTCAACATTTTGGTTATACAGCTTGCAGCAAAATGGCAGTTCGGGAGTATCGTGAGCGAATTGACATTGCACAGTTGACCAATGATGATCTGTACAAGAGATATCGTGTGAACCATGCCACATTGGCATATATAATTGCCCAGCTGGATGCTGCCTTAGCCCCCAATACTGACAGGAGCCACAGCCTTTCTACTGGCTACAAGGTCTTGATCACACTGAGGTACCTGGCTACCGGTGTGATACAGCTCAACACCGGTGATCTGCACTCTGTAGCTCAATCAAGTGTTTCGAGAGCAGTATCTCAAACACTTGATGCACTGAGCTCCCAAAATGTTGTGAGGAGACACATTAGATTCCCAACAACCATTGAGTCATTAAACAGGAATAAACACGGATTTTTTCATATTGCTAGGTAATTCACTTTATAAGATATTTGTTGTTCCAATTTCTGATAATGAAAATACTTGATTAATCCTATTATATAATAGGAATATCATATAATTGTGTTAAATTGTGCCCTTGCAACAGGTATTTGTTCAATTTATTAACAACTGCATTTTCTGTATGTTGTTTTAATTAGATTCCCAAATGTGATCGGTGTCATAGATGGGACTCATGTACAGATCCAGGCACCATCTATTGATGAACCCATGTACGTGAACAGAATGGGTTACCATTCCATCAACACACAGGTAATGTTTCTTAAAATTGTGAAATATGTCACAAAGTGAATCGTATGTTGTAAACCATTGTGTTTTTAACAGATTGTGTATTCCCCATATGAAAAGACATTGTGCATTGTGATAAAACTCTTTTATTGTTTGACTTTCTTTTTGCACACACTGCCATTTAATTGTATTATTGTTGATTTTAACCCTTTTATTGTTTAACTTTCTTAATGCACACAGTGTCATTTAATTGAAGTATTGTTGATTTTATTAGCAAGGCTGTTTTCCGAGAAAACCCGAGCTATTGTCATAGCCAGCTCGCCGTCCGCCGTCCACCCTAGGCGTCGTGCTAAAACCTTAACATTGGCTCTAAAATCCACCTACAACTTTGAAACTTCATATGTAGATGCGCCTTGATGAGTTCTACACACCACACTCATTTTGGGTCACAAGGTCAAAGGTCAAGGTCTCTGTGACCTCTTAAAAAAAAAAAAAAAGTATTTTTGCACCCAAGCGTGGCACCCGTTTTGCGGTGCTCTTGTCTACATTATAGCTGCTTGTGTCAAGTGCGATACTTATAAGTCATTAACAACCTTATTAACACCCATCTGAAATGGATGGATGTAATTTGGCAGTGTCCGTCCAAAAATTTTAAGAGCTGTTTCACAGTAATTGAAGTTTGGATTTTCATGAGTTTTGTCCCCTTAATTGATTTTGTCCCTCCAAAACTCTGTCTCATTCACCTCATATAAATTCTATGAATTTGCTTGTTTCAGATTGTGTTTGATCATAATGACATGATAATGGACGTTGTCGCCAGATGGCCAGGAAGTACCCACGATAGCAGGATCCTTAGAGGAAGTGGGCTGTGGCAAGTTTTCGATAGAAACCTGCTTCCACAGAATGACCACTTTCTTCTGGGCGATAGTGGGTATCCCTGCAAACGCTGGCCGTTGACGCCTTATGTGAGACCAGCTAATAACGCTCAGGAAGCGTATAACAGGTCAGTGTAAAAAGATAAATGGAACAGATCATATTTTATTTTGACTTAAACATGCAGCTCATCGCCATAAGCATGTTTAAATAATGTTATTAACATACCAATGTTTAAGCCCCCCTTCGAAGAAGAGGGGGTATATTGCTTTGCACATGTCGGTCTGTCGGTCGGTCTGTCGGTCGGTCCGTCCACCAGGTGGTTTCCGGATGATAACTCAAGAACGCTTGGGCCTAGGATCATGAAACTTCATAGGTACATTGATCATGACTCGCAGATGACCCCTATTGATTTTCAGGTCACTAGGTCTAAGGTAAAGGTCACGGTGACCCGAAATAGTGTCCGGATGATAACTCAAGAACGCTTATGGCTAGGATCATGAAACTTCATAGGTACATTGATCAAGACTGGCAGATGACCCCTATTGATTTTCAGGTCACTAGGTCAAAGGTCACAGTGACAAAACATATTCACACAATGGCTGTCACTACAACGAAGAGCCCATATGGGGGGGATGCATGTTTTACAAACAGCCCTTTTTTAAATCTGGTATTTATAATGGAATCATAAAGCGATAACATAAAAAATGTTATTTTAACTTTTTTAAACACAGGGCACACAAGTTGACAAGGAGCAAGGTTGAACGGGGCATAGGACAGCTGAAACGCAGATGGGGAATTCTGCATGGAGAAGTTAGACTTGCTCCAGAAAAAACGTGCAAGTAAATATATTGTTTTCAGACACCATTATGAAATTTTATAAAAGTGTCGGTAACTTGGATGTAATAAATGTAAAATCTCATCATTTAATCAAATATTGAGTTATGCATTGTTTTCAAAAAAGATATACATTAAAATTAATGTACATTTTAATTAATACAAATTAAAATGATTGTTTGTTGCAAAGAATGCCTTTAAATAGGATTTTGTCTGTTAACATTATAAATAACAAGAAATATGTTTGTCAGAAACGCTATGTCCACTTGTACACCGCTTTGACTTAGTATTTTTGATCTTTGACCTTGAAGGATGACCTTGACCTTTCACCATTCAAAATGTGCAGCTCCATGAGATATACATGCATGCCAAATATGAAGTTGCTATCTTCAATATAGGAAAAGTTATGGCAAAATGTTAAAGTTGACACAAACAGACAGACCAACAGACCAACCAACAGAAACGGCAAAAACAATATGTCCCCCACTACAGTGGTGGGGGGACATAAAAATACATTTTTACTATGAAACCATTATATATTGCAAGAAAATCAACATTGTATCAATAAAAATATCTTTTTACTGTGAAAGTGGTATATATTGCAAAACAACAAACAATGTGTATTGACAGGGTGATCATTGCATGTGCAGTTTTGCACAACATCTGCAAGCTGCATGGTGTGCCAGATGTTGATGATCTGCCGGAAGATCCTGTGCGCAATGACGGGATTCATGTTGGTCCAGAAGATGGACTTCGCTTTCGTGATATTATATGCGAACAGTATTTTAGATTGTAAATTACGGGGGATATAGACAAAACAAGTCTTAAAAATGTGTGTTCATTTACATCTAATAAAGACAAAACAAGTCTTAAAAATGTGTGTTCATTTACATCTGATAAAGACAAAACAAGTCTTAAAAATGTGTGTTCATTTACATCTGATAAAGACAAAACAAGTCTTAAAAATGTGTGTTCATTTACATCTGATAAAGACAAAACAAGTCTTAAATATGTGTGTTCATTTACATCTGATAAAGACAAAACAAGTCTTAAAAATGTGTGTTTATTTACATCTGATAAAGACAAAACAAGTCTTAAAAATGTGTGTTCATTTACATCTGATAAACACAAAACAAGTCTTAAAAATGTGTGTTCATTTACATCTGATAAAGACAAAACAAGTATATAAAATGTGTGCTGAATGAGACATAGCTGATTAATATAGGATTGGTGGCTGGGGAACATAGCTGATATTATAGGTTTCAGGGCAAGGGAACATAGCTGATGTTATAGGTTTTGGAGCCAGAAAACATAGCTGATAATATCAGTTTGGGGGTCGGAGGCCATCGCTGCAAAAAAGATTATTGAAAAACTAACAAAGAAACACTAACTAATATGTCATTTTACAATTTAAGTTGTCTCTCATAAAACTTTATCTGCAACTCTAGTTTTCTCTTCTTTAAGGCTCTCATTTCAGAGTCACTACAACAGCAACAGTGCGCTTGATTTGGGCTGAAAAAAATTCATGTATACCTTATTCATGCAATTCTTTAAATGTCAGGACATTTCAATTTAAAGTTTTCATTTTCAATTAACGTTGTTTGTTTACACAAAGTCATGGAATTTTCTTGTTGAGTTATAATATTTTGTCATACATTTACTGACAGGAAAGTGTCATGTAAAGTGTATTGTTTAATGTCTTTAAAAGACATTAAAAATGAAATAAAAACGGTCATGTGCACAGATTATACAATCAGAATGCAGCAGCATTCAAATGAAAGTGACAGGAGATACATAATTATAATAATTTAATAAATAATTTAATAACTAGTGATCATTGCTTATAGCTTGAAAACATAAATTTATTATTAATGTTATAATAATACCTTGGCAATGTACTGGTTGTTGTTGAACATGATTGGACTCTAAAATAAAAGTTCTGTACATAGATTTTGCCACGAAATGCCATAGTTACACAATATGTTGTAAATTGTAAAAATGACTGTGTAAACGTTTCATTTTATAATGAGATTACTTAAAATAAATAAAAAAAAGTGCAGCATTAGTTTCTTTTTTCTTTTAAATTGTTGGTAACTAATTCATACTTAATTAACATGGGAAGTAAATAAAATATTTAATAGCAAATAAAGGAACAACTTCTGTTTGGGTTATGCTTAGCTATTTAATTGGAGGTGTGTATCATGTTTTTTATGTGATTTGCATGTATTGGATGTGAATTATGTGTTTTAAGTAAACATGACTAAAATAGAAAAGCTGTTTGTTCCAACTACCCCGAATGAGTATGGATTGTCATGCCTTATAATGATTACATCTGAAACATATATATTACACAAACAGAAGAAGAAATAATCACCTTTCTTCACTGTCACATACGTCAAACTGTTGAGGACTGAAAAATTAAAAACACAAGAAAAACAAGTAATCAGACAATATCAGTTTAAAAGGGGGATATCAATGGCTTGTTCTGCATTTAATTTGCAGAATTAAAATTTTTTATTTAATGCTTTCCGGTGGTTTATAGAGAAATACTAGTGAATTAAAACTGATAATTTCACTGTTTCAAACAGTGAAAATTATCAGTGAGAATTATCGATAATTTTCATTGTTTACTGTGAAATGACGTCATTTTTTTAACGAAATGACGTCATTATCCCAGCAAAAGTCTTTAGTTAAACTCTTAAACAATGTATATAAACTGTAAAAAATGCGTTTAATAAAAAGAAAATTTGTTGGATTCGGTGGATTATCGATTTTAATTCACTCGTGAAAATATTATTTTATATGATCACTCGTGAATGAAAATCGATAATCCACCGGATCCAACAAATTTCCTCTATATACTAAAACTTTTAATTAAAAGCTGCTTAAAAATATGCCGTTTACAAAAATATTCTGTAATTGATTTATTTAAATAATGATAGAATTGTGTTCAATGGTGCAGTAAAATAGTGTTAATCTTTTGTCTTGTGAGTTCTTACCATAGGTTAGTTATTACATTATTTGGGGGTTTATCTTTTTTTCTAAATGATTACATCTATTGAGTATTGTACTTCCCTTTTTTCTGTAAAAACTTGACCATTCATACATGAAACATAATATGTTCTGACACTGAATTCAAAAATAATCATCAGTATCTTCAGCATTTTTTCCTATTCCATATTGATCCATATATTGAGTATATAAAGTTAAGGAAGTAACATATTTTTAATTATACTTGTTTGTGAATCTTACAGCATAAGTGAGGCCAATGTTGAGTCATATGCTGCTCCTGCTGCCCCAACAACTGCCGCACTCTGCTTTCCAATAACATCAATTACTGCCTCTGTGAGGACAGACAATGTTCTGCCAATTGGACCTCGCCCTGTTTAATACATTTCAGCATATTTAGTTATACATTAGGCCTAAAAAAGGTCACTGTTTCTACTAACCCCTGCCGACGCAACTTTTTTTGCGATTTGTAGTAAAGTTTACATTAAAAATTCATTGTTATTATTAATTTTTTAAAAATGCATTGTTTTATCAAAATAAAGGTTGTTCCATCTCATAATTATGTAGAAATAATGTTGTTTATACATTTGAAAGACTTTGGTCATTGAAATTACCCTTTTAAAGTGTAAAATAACATGTAAAGATGAAATTTATAAAAGTTATGGCAACCTACCTACCTATTTTCATAATTATCCTTTTACATTCAAAAACAAAATCCATTCCGACAAATGTTTGAAATGGTAAACAATTAGTTTAATATCTAAGGTACCTGTCAATGAAATTTCTCTTTGAAAATCCATGTACAGATTTCTGTGGTCCCTTTGTAGATTTTCCCATTTTTTCTCCAAAATGGATTGCTCCCTTCTAAACTGGGCTCTGGCATTGAAATTTTCAGTAACTGCCACCCACAGTGCATTCTTTGTTGCTTTGCTGATTCCTGATATCATACATATATTCTTTTTTTACTTACAGGTACATAAAATGAATAATGCTCAAGTTAATGTAGTTTATGAAATATATTTATTAACAATGGTTTTATTCATATTACTCATTGTAACATTTAGCAACTCATGTTAAATAGATCAATATTCAATAATATGCACTTATTTTAATCAAACGTTTATTTATTTATTTTTTTGTTCTTTTTATCGCTTTGTTCATTTAAAGTTTTTGTCATAATGCAATGGCTATATTCGCATATTATTACCATTCTGCTCACAGACATTTCACAGTCATAAAAATTAACACATGTAAAAATGCCCGTAGCATATAAAAAAAACTGTTGGGCCAAAAATAAATTTCACGTTGAATAATCATGAAATGGTTATTGTTTAAGATGACAAAAAAAATTACAAGTGGAAACTGATCCTTCTTAATTGCAGAGATTATTATTCATACCTAATACTGTGTTGAAACACTGACTTAATTTCCAACAAATCAAGAGCTTAAATAAGTGTTGTAGGAATATGTGTAAAAACATTATTATTGGACATAAAAATATTAAAAGGCATGTAGTGAATTCTTCAGTAGCTGGCCAGTCTGGCAATTAACTTTTCAAAGCTAATTTTGAAGACTGAGTGTTATGCAAATGATTCTCTGTGTGGTGTCTAAAGCTTGATACCAATATTTTGATACGTACGATTGCTGAATCTAGCCTTATCAACCTTGTGGAAAGACATGTCCATATCATGGAAGTCGGGATGCGTCTCTCCCATTATTTGGGTAAGAAGCAAGGAATCTTGCAGCGAAAAGTTGGGATTGCGTTTTCTTTTTTCTTCCATTTTGACAGTTTTGACAAAACGCCGTCTGCTATAAACATCCGGTATCGCTTCAGTGCTATTTTAAGATCCACAAAAAACCCAAACGCCGACAGTGGGAATCACAAATAAAACATGGCATTTAATGCTGCTTAAATTCACAAGCATTGTATGCATGTAATAAAAGTCACTCCCTTTATGTTTTCCATAAAAACTCCTTGTGGCACGCTTCGGAAATTAAAACACGTAATAAAATTCAACCGATTCTCTTTAGACAGAGACAACCGCCATTTTTGTGTGCCGAGAAATCTCGTGGTATGTTATAATGACGACGTCATCGTGATGCTATTTTTATGTCAGGGAACCCGGGGATGTCCCTGACAACAAACTTAAGTCACTCCTTAGGCGAATTATGTTTCACTGAGGGAAAAAAATGCACGAGACAAAAACTTACCTAATCTTTTTCCTAAGGAATTTTTAAGAAGAATATTTAAGGGAAAATCTTGCCTTAGGTGATTTTTCGAACTTAAGTAAATAACTAAGAAAATGCCTAAGGATCTTTGTGGATACGGCCCCTGGTCTCGAACCACTAACCCCTGGAAAAAATGTATCTGGATTAGACCATTCGGTCATCCGTGCACATATAATGAGTGATGTATTTTATACTTTATATAAGCAATCATTTTAGTATCACGAAATATAACGACAACAACAGAACTCTCCAAATTATTCAAGTATTTCGCGTTGCAACGCTTTATAATGTTCAGGTTTTTTAATCGAGATTGATTAATTACTGTTCAGCATGTGAACTATTTTGCAAGGAGTCTGAATACGATATAAGTATTATACATATTGTGCTTGCACAAGGTTAATTGTACAACACTTCTAAATACAACAATTAGTCAATAATTATCATAATACAAAGAATAACTTATACATCAAGAATAATAAACAATAAATGTGAGTCGCGCTCTTGGAAAATCGGGCTTAATACATACGTGTACAGTGTCGTCGCATAGTAGCCTGTGCAGTACACACAGGCTTATCAGGGACGACACCTATGTGGTAAAATAGGTAAATACTGATCTAAACGCGCTTATTTCTGATTGAGTCATCTTTTAGATAAGGTAAATGCCAATAAATTATGGTTTATTCCTCAACGGTTCGTCCTTTACTCTTTTTTTCTTCCGGTATAAAAGCAAAATGCCTATCTCATATTTCCCTCTCTTTGGCTATTCATATCATTTTGTCTATACAATATAGCTGATAACTGTACACAACATAGTTGCTAACTCTATACAACATAGCTGATAACTATACACAACATAGCTGATAATTCTATATAACATAGCTGCTAAATCGATACAACATAGCTTATAAATCAATACAACATAGCATGTATCTATGTACAACATAGCTTATAACTATACACAACATAGCTGATTTATCTACCTTACATAGCTTAAAACTATATACAGCATAGCTGATAACTCTACACAACATAGTTTATAACTCTATGCAACGTAGCATGTATCTCTGCACAACATATCTAATAACTATACACAACATAGCTGATTTATCTATCTTACATAGCTTAAAAAACATAGCTGATAACTCTATACAACATAGCTGATAACTCTATTCAACATAGCTTATAATTTTAAACTATATAGATGACAATTATGCACTCCATAGCTGATTTTGTTAAATAACAAAGCCAATAACTCTAAACAACATAGCTTATAACTATAACGAACATAGCTCATAAATCTATACACCATAGCTGATAACGCTATTTAACATAGCTAATGACTCTATATCACATAGCTGATAACTCTACACAACATAGCTGATAACTATACACAACATAGCTGATTACTCTATACAACATAACTGATAATTATACACAACATTGCTGATTACTCTATACAATATAGCTGATAACTCTACACAACATAGCTGATAATTATACACAACATTGCTGATTACTCTATACAATATAGCTGATAACTCTACACAACATAGCTGATAACTATACACAACATTGCTGATTACTCTATACAATATAGCTGATAACTCTTCACAACATAGCTGATAACTCTACACAACATTGCTGATTACTCTATACAATATAGCTGATAACTCTACACAACATAGCTGATAACTTTACACAACATTGCTGATAACTATACACAACATAGCTGATAACTCTACACAACATAGCTGATAACTCTACACAACATAGCTGATAACTCTATACAACATAGCTGATAACTATTCACAACATTGCTGATTACTCTATACAATATAGCTGATAACTCTACACAACATAGCTGCTAACTCTATACAACATAGCTGATAACTATACACAAAAAAGATTATAACTCTATATAGCATAGCTGATAACGCTATACAACATAGCTGATAACTCTACACAACATAACTGATAATTCTAAACTACGTAGATGACAACTCTTCACTACAGTTTTCTTCTGCATCACTACATTACTTATAATTCCAGTCACAATAACAGACATCAGTACACTGCATAGCTTATAATTCCAGACAAAATAGTAGACATCTGCGCACTACATAGCTAATAATTCCAGTAAAAATATCAGACATCTGTACATTACGTAGTTAATAATAACAGACAAAATAGATGACATCTGTACACTACATAGCTAATAATTCCAGTAAAAATGGTAGACATCTGTACACAACATATCTAGTCATTCTAGAAAAAATAGTAGAAATCTGTACACTACATCATAGCTTATAATTCCAGACAAAAGAGTAGATATATGTACACTACATAGCTAGCAATTCCAGACAAATAATAGAAATTTGTACACTACATAGCTAATAATTCCAGTCAAAATAGTAGACATTTGTACACTATATTGTTAACAATTCCAGACAAAATAGTAGAAATATGTACACTACAAATCTAATAATTCAGGTCAAAATAGTAGACATTTGTACACTATATTGCTAATAATTCAAGACAAAATAGTAGAAATCTGTACACTACATAGCTAATAATTTAGGTCAAAATAGTAGACTTCTGTACACTACATAGCTACTAACTTAACGTTTCATGTATAACACTTATGCTTCACCTATTTCCACATTATATTACATTTCTGACAATTACATAACATATATACAATTATACACTTCATATCTGACAACTACATAACATACATACACTACATATCTGACAACTACATAGCGCATATACAGTACATATCTGACAACTACATAACTACAATTTGCTATTGATAGATCACAATACGTATTCATGATACATGTGTATGAAACAATTACTCATAGCTTATTCTCTCGTATAACCATTTGTGTTCATGTAGCAACTATTGATTTAAACATTAGAATCAGATGTAAACTGTGTAGAACAAACAGATCTAAGGGAGAGAACTCAAAAGAAAGTCTGAAACAACGATCTACTGTCGTTGTATTACATACCGTTATACTATTATGACTTTTTTCCATCAATTTGACCTCTTCTGTCCGGAAAAAGTCTCATTTTAATTAGCTTTAAGCAATATATATATATGTGTCTTGTTCTGAGAAAATTGGGCTGAATGCATGTGCGTAAAGTTTCGTCCCAGATTAGCCTGTGCAGTCCGCACAGGCTAATCAGGGACGACACTTTCCGCCTTTAAGGTATTTTTCGTTTAAAGAAAGTCCCTTCTTACCGAAAATCTTGTTTAGGCGGAAAATGTCGTCCCTGATTAGCCTATGCGAACTGCACAGGCTAATCTGGGACGGCACTTTACGCATATGCATTATGCCCAGTTTTCTCAGAACGCGACTCATATGAACATCGCTCTTGGGAATCGCGTATTAATGCATGCAAAGTCCGCACAGGCTAATCAGGGGTGACACTTTCCGTTTTGTGGATTTTTATTCTTTGAAAGAAAGTGTCTTGTAAACGAAAATCCATTCTAGGCGGTAAGAGCGGAACGAGTTGTCCCTGATCAGCCTGTGAGGACTACACAGGCTAATAAGGGACGACATTTTACGCACATGCATTAAGCCCCTTTTTACCAGAGCGCGGCTCATATGCCATTTTGTAGCGGTTACGAGAGCACCGTTTCACGCATTCGAGGTCTTTCCAGTTAGTTCCATCTGGGAAAGCAATTACAAGGTATCATCCAACTGTTCACCGCTACGTATCGAATACATGCATGGATTAACTATTTGTTGTTTTATAATGTGCGCTCAGTTCTTATCGGTCAGAACAAAGTGACTGCTTTATGTAACATCAGTGCTGTATACAACAACACTTATTGTATGTAATATCTGCTCATATATATGATTTCACTAAATTGTGTTGAATTTTCCTTTTATATGTAAGATAACAAACTATTACCCGCGTTCTGTGAAAGCTAGGATTGATGAATGTGCCTTTAAGGGACCTTTACACAGATTTTGGCATGTTTTGAAATTTGTCATTATGTGCTTTATATCGATCAATGTTCACAATTCGAAATAAAAAGCTCCAGTAAAAATCAAGAATACAATTTAAAAAAGAAAAGAAAAAAAAAGAACAAAAAAGGTAACCCTCAGCAGAACTCGAACCACTGACCCCTGGAGTCCTGAAGTAAAAAGTCTGCGCATTTGAGCACTCGGCCATCTTTCCTTTTACAATCATAAATGTATTTTATACTTCATATAAGCGATCCTCGTAGTTTCACAAAATATAACGACAGCAGCAAAACTCTCCAAATTATATAATTTTCAGGTTTTTAAATCGTCAAAAGATGCATATAAAGGCTATTTAAGAGCATGGTAAATGTTCAGTATAACGGTTTCCTCACAAATATCGTAACTAATTGTGTCAATTTACCAAAACGTGAAAAGGCCCCTTTAAGCGTTGCCCAATGCTAGCATGTGCAGTTCGCACAGGCTTATCAGGGACGACACTCCTAGAATTTTGTTCAAAGACACTTCATTTAAACGAAAAATTCCGTTAACGCGAAAAGAGTTGTCCCTGATTAGGATTTGCGGACTGCACGGGCTAATCAAGGAGGACGCTTTACGCAGATGCATTAAGCTCGGTTTTCCCAGAGCGCTGGTCGTATAGTATGTGCTTTTTACAAAAGGAATAAACATGCAACGAAATTTAGTGAAATCAATATACAGATTTATTTTATGCTTTCAGGTGGTTTATAGAGAAATATCAGTGAAATGAAACTGATCGGAGAGGCTGAATGGGTTAAGTTCCCCACGGGTACTACTTCCCCGTACCCCGGGTACTTTGAGGTTTACTTCACCGTACACCGATTTTCAAATGGGTACCCGGTATACTTACAGGTACCCCATCTTCCCTTATAAAAAAAATCGTGCCCAAAATAGTACGTTCCCAATTTTTTTCGTGCCAAAATATTTCTTTCGTTCCCAAAATTTTCGTACCCAATTTTTTGGTACCCACAATTTTTGTACCCACTTTTTTTTCTTGCCCAAAATTTTCAGACCCACATTTTTTTCGTATTCATATGGGAAAAATTTGGGTACGAACATTTTGGGTACGATTTTTTTTGTTATGATCACTCTTGAAATAAAATCGATATTCCACCGATTCCAATAAATAACCTCTATGTAATGTTGAGGGCGTATATGAATGTACGTATAAAGATATTTTGCCTGTAAATTTGAACATTATAACAATTGGCTTGGAAGGGATGGCTTATTTCCAAATAAATCTTAAAACTCTCAAATATATCTATATTGCAAGAACAATTAATTACATATTAAAGAGGCGTACATTCGACGGAAAGTAAACGACGGTTATCTGAATTCGAAACCCGAGCTCTAACAATGTATAACATATTGTAATGAATGTTCGAAAGCGATTGGTTCTCACATGCCACCACACATATGCGCAAATGCAGTCATGCACATAAACATATACATGCCACCACACATATGCGCAAATGCAGTCATGCACATAAACACATACAATCAAACGCATGATCCTATTTTTGGTTCAATGGTTTAAGGCGTTCGAACATGTAAATTTTAAATAAGCAGAGCTAAGTATAAATCTTTACTCAACTTGACATAAATGTATTAAGTTTTGTTTAAGACATGTAATGTTTATATATTTTGTATATAAATGATAGTTAATGTTTTGTGAAATACATGAAATTGAGTTTGTGTGATAAATGTAAGCTTCAAAACAATCTTTTACGACATGAACGATACAGTGAATTGTGTTTTCGGAGTATGATCGAATATTTTATTTCACGGTTGGTTATAGAAAAAACAACAACATTACTTTGGGCGTAGTGTACGTTTTCTATAGCCACGAGTTAGATATATTTCACTGTAAAAATAACATAAATACCAGGGCTGGTATTCATAAAGCTCCTAATGCAAATCTTTACATAAGCTGGATTTAAGGGAAATATAACAAGGACATGTACATTACAATACCCATGACAAGTTTATCGCAATGCCAATGACATGTACATAACAATACTAATGGCACCTATATCGCAATACCGAGGACATGTACATTACAATACCAATGGCACGTATATCGCAATACCAACGACTAGTACATTACAATACCAATGGCACGTATATCGCAATACCAACGACATGTACATAACAATACCAATGGCACGTATATCGCAATACCAAAGACATGTACATAACAATACCAATGGCACGTATATCGCAATACCAAAGACATGTACATTACAATACCAATGGCACGTATATCGCAATACCAACGACTAGTATATAACAATACCAATGGCACGTATATCGCAATACCAACGACTAGTATATAACAATACCAATGGCACGTATATCGCAATACCAAAGACATGTACATTACAATACCAATGGCACGTATATCGCAATACCAAAGACATGTACATTACAATACCAATGACACGTATATCGCAATACCAAAGACATGTACATAACAATACCAATGGCACGTATATCGCAATACCAAAGACATGTACATAACAATACCAATGGCACGTATATCGCAATACCAAAGACATGTACATTACAATACCAATGACACGTATATCGCAATACCAAAGACATGTACATTACAATACCAATGGCACGTATATCGCAATACCAACGACTAGTATATAACAATACCAATGGCACGTATATCGCAATACCAAAGACATGTACATTACAATACCAATGGCACGTATATCGCAATACCAACGACTAGTATATAACAATACCAATGGCACGTATATCGCAATACCAAGGACATGTACATTACAATACCAATGGCACGTATATCTCTATAACATGGACATGTAAATTACAATACCAATGGCAAGTATATCGCAATACCAAGGACATGTACATTACAATACCAATGACACGTATATCGCAATACCAAGGGTATGTACATTACAATACCAATGGCACGTATATCGCAATACCAAAGACATGTACATTACAATACCAATGGCACGTATATCGCAATACCAACGACTAGTACATTACAATACCAATGGCACGTATATCGCAATACCAACGACATGTACATTACAATACCATTGACACGTATATCTCTATAACATGGACATGTAAATTACAATACCAATGGCAAGTATATCGCAATGCCAAGGACATGCACATTACAATACCAATGGCACGTATATGGCAATACCAAGGACATGTACATGACAATACCAATGGCACGTATATCGCAATACCAAGTTACTTCCCGATATTAAAGAGCCTTGTTAACAAATGTTGGCATGTTTTTAAGTTTGCCATTACCGGTATATGCATTCAATTGATATATGTAATCATCGGAAATAATAATCTCCAAAATAACTCTAGAATCAAATTAAATAAAAAATTGTTTATCCCCAACTGGACCTGGGCACGAAATACTGATCCTTGGAGTATAAGTCAAGCGCCGAATCCACTCGACCATCCGTGCTATATCAATTGACAAGTATTTTAAACTTAATATAAGCAAACTATGCATGTTCACCAAATATAACGCTAACAGCAGAAGTCTCCAAATTATTCAATCGGTTTGCGTTTGTTACGCTTTACAATTGTATCAATTTCGAACCGTGATTTTTCTTATTCAAACATGTTTTTGCAATATGAGTCTTCGTTATTAGTGGTACTTAGCTCACAGATGTAAATTTGTCATTTACTTTTTGAATCCGTGACAAAAAGTGTGAAAATTCTCATGTTGACCAAGTGTGAACAATTGGCTTTAACCGAATTGAGGAATTTTGTGTTAGCGAGCCCTTGACGAGTTTACTTACATATTTCTTGGACTTTAAATCATCATGAAACGAAATGACAACGAGTGTCCGTTCTATGTATCATATGATTTTAAATAAGCAAAGGAAACTAATTTGTACCAAAACGTCATGATAATACCGGAACATTCTTTACATTGTTTGAAATCATTTAAAGTTGCCATATTCATATCAGCAAGATAACGCTACGCGAATGATCACCCAAACAAGTAGTAGACGATGAACACGATCGGAAAGCTTTATTTAACACAAAAATGCTCATAATGCTTATAATACCATTTAAATAAGGCGTAGCATGTGATAAAAGGCTTTCCTTAACATATCCTGTGAACATACCATGTGACATGTTTGACGTGTTAACTGAGTTTACCATAAAGTGTTAATATACCCATTGTTACACGACAGCACTGCAAACAAAACAAAACATGACCAGTGCCAGAGTTGTCCACGTGCCCATTACCTTTATATTACCCTTTATCTCTACACGTGAAACAATATTATAAACAAATCCGTTTGTCAAAACAGCGTCAACTTTTAACAATCTTTAAATAGGAATACCAAGTTTCGTGATCCTATTTTATGAACTTGTGTATTTATTCGATCACTTTATATTCAGACGAACGAACAGGCGAAAAGAAAAACAAACACACAATGTTGCGAATCATCCTCATGTTGGCCTGTCATAAGAACATCTATTAAACATTTTAAACAGTTGTACTTTTGTCGTAGGATGCACTTTTGAGGACGGACGGAAAAACCTGGCGGACTTTTAGTCCATCTCGTTTAAACTGGTTTGGAACTTTAAATATCCCATGATGTTATTATATGAACATAGTATATTTAATACAGATCGTCCATCTACAAACACTCGCAGTCGGCTAAACAGCATGGTGCCCATATTCGCCTAATGATAAACAGCATATTTATAGATGAAAACAATGTCTAACTGCTCTGTGTTCAGACGGAAAAGTTGCGATGATTAAAGAGACAAAATAACAATTGTGTTCGGCAACACAATATACATACGGTTTCAAAACGGAAATATTTTCGACATTCAAAAGCACAATATAAATTTTCCTGAAATATCTGGTATACAATACAAGATATGCGACGATTCGATACATTTAAGATGATACGATAAATAAATTTGCAGAAACGATAAAAAAAGATAAACTTATTAGTTAATTTAAGCACGAAGCGTTCAAAGTCAGCTAATGTTGTCCGTCTCAGAACCGCGTCCGTCGTCGTGTGTCGTGCGTTGTCCACTTCAAGCTGGTTAACGCTCCAGAAGCCACACGTGTTAGCCGATCGTGATGAATCTTGGTCATTATTCGCTTATAACATAAGATGACATTGATATCGTGATTGTTGCGAGCAAGTTCCAAATGTAGCTCATACCATGCACTCTACGGACATGCTTACTCGTCTACTATAAAAACAGGAATTTGTCCCTTGTGTATAAGGGCAAACAAATATTCTTTCATTATTATTGAGTCAATAAAATTGACAATGATATTGTGTGTGGATGGGCGGTTTTAAGCGCAAAAAATATTCGGTCAATATTATCGAGTCAATAAAATTGACAATGATATTGTGTGTGGATGGTCCGCTTAAGAACTGGGCCATGTTTCATTTCAATAAGAACTGGGCGGGGTTTACGAGCTATACGAACTGGGCGGGGTTCAGCGCTATTAAAACTGGGCGGGGTTTCAGTTACTGATCGCATCAATTACTATACTTGTTAAAGCAATCGATAAATTGAGTTGACTATGTCATGTTAACAAATGTTACTCATAGTAAACGATTGTGTTGCTGAACAAATAATTTAATTGCTCACTTGATATAATATAAAATTGCGCAATAAAAATAATTTTACAATGTCTTGATGATTAATACATACCCTTGAGACAAATATTTAATTTAATTTTCGATACACGTCTCCAGTGGAGTTCGAATACGAACATAATTGTATTACACCGCACTATCGTTTTCGGCGTACGGACGTGCTTCTTGCTAAATCGGATTTTTGGATTATATTAATTAATTGCTCATCTTAACAGTCGTGTTTCTAGTTTAAGTTTAGGTCTATTTACCATTTCATTCTGAATTCAGGGTCTATCTCTTGAAGTCGTACTTCGGGGAAAGAGCTCAACTAGCGATAGGATCTTAGAGGAGTTGTTTAAGTGGGTTAGTTTTAGGAAAAGGAAAAGAAATAAGTTAAAGAATTTAAATCGCAAAGGTTAGCTTACCCCAACAAAATTACAGTGTCTTCTTAGGAATAAAAGCATTAATAATAATAAAATCAGTGACTCATTAATAACTTCAGTGCTAAGTGGAACAGAAAGGAATTAAACTAGGGAACCCAATCGGATCATAATCAGTTGTAATACTATCTCTCTTAATTGTGCTATAGTGGGGTGGATTTGTGTCACAGTGGGTGGATTTGGGAAAAGAAGGGCCGCGGAAATTAGTAAGTCTTGTTAAGAGCTAACCCTAACATTATTTACCTTCCCCGACTCATACAGCTAATCCTATTACCAGCTAGGGTTATTGTTTGTTGATACGGTAGTGATCTTTTCTCCTGATTTCAGTAATTTTGAAGTGAGCTCTTACCTACGTTACTCTGTAACACAGATATTGGACTTATGACACTCAATCATTGGACTTAATATTAACAACTGGAAATAATATCTCGCGACAATTCGTAAAAACTACCAGCGAACATCTACAATCTATGCAAACCAGGATTTTTTATTATCTAATCGATCTCTCCCAATTAGCGCTAGGTTCCCTTAACTTCTGACTGAGACCGTGAACAAACACAAATTATTCGCCCTAATATATCACCAGTGTCAATTATATAAAGAATAGCTTAGCAAGGCAGTGCGAAGTGCGATAAACAACAGCTTTCACCCGCCGCGAACAAAGATCTCCAATTAGTAAAACCGCCTTTTTCAATCACAAACTAATTTCAATTAGCAGTAGGCAGATAATTGATTGAAACGTGAATAGATTACAAACATCCATATTATTCGTTTTGATTCTCTAATAACGACCAAGTTAAACATACGGTATATTACAATAGCGCACCTGCTGGTACCTCTGTCACGTCCGCGCATTCTAAAATAGCGACACTGGTGACCTACTTAAGAGATAAAATTGTTTTTTTGCCGCTGAAAGTGCTCCGATTCAAACTAATATACTTAGCGTTAACAGTAAATAGCAACGTTACAAATAAATACAATTAATATAACAAAACCGCAATGGAAAACGCGAATCGGGTAACTAAAACCAGTAAACCAAAGACGTACGCAGACGCCGAAAATAAAGAGGGCAACTTTCCGAGTCCAGGACCTATCCTTGGACTCGGAAACGTTCTCTCCGTTCACTGCTCCACTAACCCCTCAGCAACTCCTTGACATGCTAAACAGTAAATCCCCCGAGGAACCGACGGTTAACGGAAGCCCGGATACTGTTCCAATCTCTCCGCTCTATACGGCCACACTTATTCCAAACTACAACCTACTCTCTTCCCCGGCAGAGAGAAATATCACTAGGCCATTAGAGACATCCCCTCCTAAGGATCCTGACACTTCCGGTACACAACCCGTCAGGCCACCCGCTCCCAAGCAACGTCCCACGCACGCAATATGGCTCACCCTTTGCCTAAGCACTGTCGCGGCGGTTTTCCCGCGGGACAAGGCTAGGGCAATTGGTGATGCATTCGTTAAATTCGTAGGCGCGGAACAGGCGAAACCATTTAAGGAGATTAGGTCTGGTCTGTTGTTTAAGATCCGCAAAGACGCGTTACCTAAGGCCCGACAATTCTCTTTTGGTACCTTTGACTTCAAACTTACAGAAAAACCAAAATACGGCAAGGGAATAATTCACATACCGAAACACGCGAACGTTGAACAACTCAAAAACGAGCTGAAAGCCAAGCCTAATGTTGAAGCCGTACATAGTGGCACCAAAAACAGCTTTTTAACGGTCAAATTTAATACCGAAAACACTCCTACCAACATCATAGGCCTCAACGTTAAACCGGCACTTCTCGCCACTCTCCGCTGTTTTAACTGTCAGATGTTCGGACATGCATCCAACATATGTAAAAATAATGCGAAATGTCCTCACTGCGCCGGCAATCAAACACACGCATCGTGCAAAACTAAGAACGTAAAGAAATGTGCCAATTGCGACGGAAAACACAGCGCGGCGTACAAGGGGTGCCCCGAGTACCTTAAGTATCAAACCTTAATAAACAATAAAAACCTACGAGTGACCAACCAATATATCCATAACATAGAAATAAGAAATAAGAGAACTAATCTAGAACAATTAGCTAAACAACTAGTCGGAAAGTCGGAAGCCGAAATTTTAACTATACTCCAAAACAAATTTCCCAATAACGAGGCGGAACACCAAACCACCACAAACCACCACAACCAATCCTAAACTGCCCGTGCATCCAAAACCGGCCGATCAGAACATAACACTTGACAATAACACACAATCTACCAACAGACAACAACAATCCAGTCAGCCACCCAATAAAACAGCCTCCCTAGCACCTCCAAAACAACAACAACAACGTCAACCTCTACGCTCACAAGAACAACGACCAACAAAGCAACAACAACACAAACATAGTCCGCATGAAAAACCAGCGCGTTCACCTCCTCACATACCTAGGAACCGACCACGTATAGGTCGCTACTGCTCGACCCCCATTAGGCATCCTAGATACAACAATAGGTTCTCGCTCGCGCCGCCATTCCCGGCCTACTTCCGGAACGCGTATGGCTTTTACTAATCAACATCTATATATACATATAGCTCGTGCAACGTAACACCGCACATCCTCCAATGTCTACGACAAATACCAACAATATTTCTAATCTTACCGTTTTGTCGTGGGACGCCCGAGGGGTTGGCGGTCATATTTCAAATCACAAAATGTATGAGCTACAGAACTATGTAAGTAATCACGAAGTTCATGTGGTATGCCTCCAAGAAACGAACTTTAAGAGTAAACATAAGCAAGTACAACTAACAGGCTATCAAGACCCTGTAAGATCAAAAGAAAGGGATAAAGCCTCGGGCACTGGAGTAGCCATCTATGTTAAATTGGGCATCCCATTTACGGAAATTAGCGTCAACCAAGATTGCCCTATCGAATCGTGTGCCATCACACTTCACCTTACTAAACATCTTTATTTTCGTGTACAATGTGTCTGTGCTCAACCCGCAGAAAATACTGTCAAAAACTATTCCAAAATTTTCCACTCTATAGAACATAGAAACAATAATATTATCGTTGAGGACTTAAAACTTAAACACCCTTGCTGGAACCCCGAGGGCGATCCACGATGCGACGATCATGCAGAAAACTTGTTAAAATTTATGAATAACAACAGTCTCAACTTCCTAAACGACGGACAGGTGACGCGACTGTCCGACTGCGCCGACCACCTAGATAGCGCGATTGACCTCGCCCTTACGTCGGCTAACTTACAAGCTATTAGCGTGTTTAATGTTATTGACAATTCGTTTGGTAGTGACCATCTCCCTATAGTAATAAATCTAAAACTAAAAATAGAGCACACCCTTCCGTCAATGCAACACAAGTGGAAAATCAATAAGGCTTCACCTGAGCAATGGAACAACTTTAAAGCGCAATGCGATAATGAATTTACCCCAAACCAAGATCCTACTGACTCTAACACCCACTTCCGTTCATATTTAACTAAACTTAAAACAGCACTAGACAACTCAATTCCCGTAGTTAACAAAAAACCTAAAAAGATTAAACGCTCCGTCCCCTGGTGGAACCAGGAGTGCGAAGCAGCCATTAAATACCGTGAAAAATGTAGGAAAAATGGAACGAAATCAAAACAGGCCCTAAATATGAAAAACTCAAAGAAGCTCGCGCAACGGTTAAACAAGTAATAAAAAAGCGAAACTCGACAGCTGGAATGATTTCTGTAACAATCTCTCGTACAAAACGACTAGTAAGGAACTTTGGGATCAGGTACACCGAATGCAAGGTAGGCCGCCCCCCATTACTCCTATATTCTGTATAAACGGCGAAATTCTTGTAACCAACGCCGATAAAGCTACGGCCCTAGTCCATCACTATCAAGCTGTAAGCAGCGACGAAGGCTACACCCAAGAATTCATAGAGCGTAAACTTAAAATCAAAGAGGAATTCCCTGCCTGGCTCGAAACTCATAAGCATGACGAAAACCAAAATTATAATGCCCCGTTCAGCCTTTTTGAATTAGAAACAGCCTTAATATAACGTGTAAAAATGGCGCATCAGGCGATGATAACATCCATTATAAAATTCTCAAACAACTTCCTCTCTCCGCAAAACAAGATCTACTTGCTCTATACAATAAATCATGGGCCGAAGGCACGCTGCCGGAGGAATGGCACGAGGCCACAATTATTCCGATACTCAAATGTAATAAGCCTAAAGATGACCCAGCCTCATATAGACCGATATCCTTAACCTCAACATTCACAAAACTAATGCAGAAAATGATTAAACCGCGTCTTTGCGTTTCCTCGAAAAAAACAACAAACTAATTTCAAATAATCAATCAGGGTGTAGAGCCCATCACTCATGTGAGGATCATATAGTGCGCCTCGAAGCCGATATAAAGAGAGCTCAAACCCTCGGCCAATCTGTGGCAGCCGTATTCCTAGACCTAACGGCCGCGTTCGATAAATTATGGAACGAAAACGCGATTCAAATGCTAAATAAGCTAGGAATCCAAGGTACTATGCTAAAATGGCTTGCAGCTTTCCTCACAACTCGCAAAATCAAAGTACGACTGCAGGACGCGACCTCCGAAACGGTCGATACTATAAACGGCTGCCCCCAAGGAAGTGTTCTCTCACCCATTCTATTTTCCGCTACAATGAATACGCTAGACCGTGCAATCAACGAGCATAACGCTAAAAATGAAATCGATCTAATTAAACTCTCTCTTTTCGTTGACGACAGTGCTATATGGACCACATCTAAATCACCAAAAATAGCAATTTCCAAAATTCAAAAAGCTTTAACTACTATAGAAACTTGGAGTTCAACATACGGGTTTATAATTAATCCTACTAAAACTCAAGCAATCGTTTTCTCAAACGGCACCTCCAAAGCGACATCCAACAAAATTGCAGACCTTCCTCAATTAACGCTCTGTGGCACTATGCTTCCGTACCTTGAAAAAATAACCTTCCTTGGGATGATATTTGACAAATACTTAACTTGGAAAGACCACATTCTTAATTTACTAGTGCGATGCCAAAAAGACCTTAACTTCATAAAATGCATCAAAAAAAATAACTGGGGTACAGATAAGCAAGCACTGATGCGTATTTACAATGCCACTATATGGGCAAAAATAAACTACGGAAGCATAGCATACCACTCAGCCAACAACAATCTACTATACAAGCTACAAGTAATGCAAAATACGGCACTAAAAATTATCACGGGCACGCGTAAATCCACAAGAACCGTTCTCCTCCACATCGAATGTGAGATGCTTACGCTGAACCATCAAAGAGAAATTAATCAGCTTAAATACCACGCGCGCACTAAGGCTTTAGGAAATGATCTCCCCATCAACTTAAGCGTAACCAAGGACGACCCGGTCTACCTTAAAGGAAACAAGAAACCCCCGTACGCGATGAATGTTCCAAAGCTAAATCAGTATTATTAGATCGATATTATTCAAGTACAGCCACCAACTTATTATAGCCTAAGTGAAATATCCAAACCTAACATCGACTTTCACCTCTCAACACTAATTAAAAAATCCGAAATCGACTCTAACAGCGCAGTCATCGCCCTAGACTATATTAATACCACATACGGCGAACACACACAGATTTACACGGACGGTAGTAAAAATGAGGAATTAGAACTAGCCGGCGCTGCGTACGTAGTTAATAACCCGCAAAATGCCATTATCCATCACGGCAGAGTAAAACATCAAAAAGAATTGTCCATATTCACCTGTGAACTATCGATCATTAACGACGCAATAATATGGCTAAACACGCTTGACACTCACGGTCAAACAAATTACGCGATTTTAACCGACTCTCTTAGCGCATTACAAGCACTAAACGCAGGCTCATCAAAACGCGGCCAGACTTGGTATACGCAGTCTTAGAAGGTATCACGCAATTGACTGATAAAAACATAGCTCTGAACTTAAAGGGGCCTTTTCACAGATTTTGGCATTTTTTTAACTTATTCATTAAATGCTTTATATCGATAAATGTAAACATTGGATCGTAAAAGCTCCAGTAAAAAATCAAGAATAAAATTTAAAAAAGGAAAAGAACATTGCCCGGACCAGGTTTCGAACCAGTGACCCCTGGAGTCCTGCCAGAGTCCTGAAGTAAAAACGCTTTAGCCTACTAAGCTATTCCGCCGAGTACATATACTGGAAGTATTTTATACCTTATATAAGCAATCTTCGTAGTTTCACAAAATTTAACGACAAAAACAGAACTCTCCAAATTATTCAATCGTTTCGCGTTGCAACGCTTTATAATTTTTAGGTTTTAAAATCGTCAAAAGATGCATATAATGGCTATATTAGACCATGGTAAATGTTCAGTATTACTGTTTCCTCACAAATATCATAACTAAAACGAAAATTTGCGAATCTGAAACAACTTTTTTCAATTTTGTCAATTTACCAAAGCGTGAAAAGATCCCTTTAATATGGATACCGAGTCATGTAGGCATCCCGGGCAACGATTATGCCGACAAACTTGCAAAAATAGGATCACAAGAGGGTATACTCTCCGGGTTAAAACCCAGCGCACGCGAACTTATCGCCAATATTAACCCAAAAGCGTATACTGAACAAGATCACCACTATTCAATATACTGCGCTGATCATGACTTACCATTTATCACTAACCCCAGCCACAAGATCCATATCTATAGCGCCATTAAACAAGAAGACAGAGCATATACGCGCATGGTGTCTAGATTACACGGCGATTACCACAAAACAGTTCTCTACCCCCAATGCAACGTTCCAGACACCTTCGAACATTTATTCTTTATATGCCCTCATCATGCGGCCCAAAGACTAGAACTAAGTGCAAGTATAATAGCAGCATACAGCAATAACACGGTAAATATTGATCGCCGTCTACTGTTAATGCCTCCGAACAAGATCGGGTCCGTTGTAAGGCAACATGTTTTCAAATTTTTGCGAGACACGGGATATCTGAACAAAATATAAATACGCTAATTACATCGCGCATGAAACGAACAGATAAATACTCCGATAGCGAGCTTCCAACGCCAATGCCCTATAATAATAATGATAATAAATACTTCAAAATAAATACACAAGATACATCGTGTTCTTTACATCCTATATAACAACCCGTAGACCCTTGTACCTGTAGACAAGAATCCCGAGTGGGACGCCGCGATGGTGCGGGAGACGCCGAAGCGAGGAAAATAGAATGGTAGTATATATCGCTTCATCCCAAACTTATACAAACATTATATATCCGTATCAATATCTCTTTGTTCCCATACTTATAGTAATTTAAGGTTTAATTCTCATATAACTTGCCAAATAAACATAAATATTTACAGAAAAGACTATTTTTGAGATTCTAACGTATTCCAATTATCTCCCCTGCAATAGCAAGTTATAAGGAAGATCGCATTATATACGAATATTCGCAATTTTAAACCCTTATTGCTACAAATTCTGCTCGTTTATGTCAAATTCTGCTCGCTATGTAGTGTATTCTGTTAGAATTCAATTCAAAACTAGATGTATACCTGCACTTAATCTATAAAATAAAGCGATACAATAGGGCATACTAATCAATCTAACGTCTTCTGTATAAATTACCTCCCTTAGGCTTATCCGAAAAGCAAAAATATGCATATAAGCAAATCGCGTACCTTGCTTAAGAGCGAACAAAGCGCGTGCCGGTGCCAGGATAAAAATACACTTAGCTAATTTTATAACGCCCTGTCTTCCGGACCCTGTCCGTGGACTATAGCTAATGAGAGGATCTCCTGGATGGGCACGGATGACGGGTCACTTCTGTATGTCAATGGGGCCACTCGCCCGAGCCCGCTCAGAGGAAGCGTACGGCAGTATCACGGCCCGAACGTGGCACAGATATGACAGCCGACCTATAGTTACCCCGTCGCAGGGCATAGCCGACGGGTCTCACCGGTGATCTCCGTGGGGCCGGTTAGCAATTGAGATAACAGTATCCGGGTTCCGCGAGACCCCTCCCCGTGCTGGCTTTTTAATATTTTTTTCCCGCTGCATACAGCACGCAGCAACCGACGACAACGTAACAGGGGAATGCACACAGACACCTCACTTCCACAAATTAGCGGAAGCCGCACTAAGTGCGCACGTAAGTAACTCATTACTTGAGATATCTACAGTGCAACCCCTAGGTGCATATTATATAACAGTATCATACTACCATGTTTTTGTCATTATTTATATATGTTTATTATAAAAATATGTTGGTTGGAGCGTGCCGGACGGGATAGATTATCTATGACTCTGCCGACACGACCCATCCAAGATGACCAAAAAAAGAAATGTAAAGGTATTTATTATTTGCTCACCATCCTTTATCCCAGTAGTACACTAACCGTTGTATTAGAATACTCTTATGTACCTATATAGCCGGCGTCGCCCACAGAACGTCAATAACGACGCAGGAAGTAGCTGCGATACGGCCTAACAAAATAGTGCATAGGGCTGCTGCCGGTGTCACCATAGATAATATAAATATAACGTGCGTGCTCTCCTAATACCAAACTACTATAACACAGCCCCTCTCTTCTATCATCGAGTAAATGACCTATCAAAACTAGTCTGGCCCCCACAACAACTCAGAGCTGCAGACCACTACCTCAGCAAGAAGAAAGAAAAATCTTGATATTTTCTATGCCCACAATTTAACTAGTCATCTCGGTCGAATAACGCATAGTCAGGCCCCCTCTTCTATCATCAAATACATGATCTTTAAAAAAAACTAGTCTGGCCCTGACAACACCATACTACCAACTCTCATAAAAATAACAGTGAGAGCCCACGTCACCATAAAATATGACAAAAGGCAGCATAGCGATATTTGAAACATAACTAACACCATGTACTAACATGTCGTCCGCGAGGGACGTTAAAAGGGGGTGCAGTGTATCGGTGCTATACACCGGGCACTTAAAAGAACCAGGGACGCCTCTGGAATCGGGGCGTTGCCTGTATCCCGCTCGAACCCCCACTAGCACCTCTCTTGGGGCGGAGAGCACAACAACCATACACAGTCAGACAAAAACGGGGTTGCTACAACATAATAATAACGTCTAGCAAAGCTCAAAATACTCCTTATAACATAGTACATCACTTCACACCTAATTATAAAAACAAACACTACGTAAAAGTAAATATAATTCAGGCAAATCTGATGCATGGTCTAGATGGGTGGCAGGCGGGCGAAAAGGACGATGGTGGCTCCGAGTGGAATGAGTGCTGCTCCTTGGTCGGCCTCTAGGGCGGATCTACACACAACCGCATACACATAATCACCATAAGAACTAGAACACAACTACATAACACTCATTTACACAGCACCCCCAAACAAACTAGTACACCGAACACACCTATATAACTCCCACATACACACAACACTAACCTACACAACACTCTAAGCAAACCAATACACCGAACACTCCTACATAACAAACAAATTCACATTACTCATGCACACAGCATTACACCTAATCATAAAATCATCACCAGCAATACAGTACAGGGCACATTAAGGTCTCATTGGCCAGCGTGCACTGAACTCTCCTAAAACTAAAAGTAAAAACCTGTGGCAAAACACCCGGACACCCGGGGTAAATCTGACCTACTCTGACTTAAAATAACTTTTATCCCCTGAAAGGTCACAGGGACAGGTCGGACCTCAAAGACCTCGTGAAGAGGCCGGTAGGACCTGTAAATAAACTCTGATTAAAAAAAATATATATATCGTTTTCAATAGTGGCTATGCGTGCATGGGTACCTCGGTTTATTTAATAAGCCTCGTTCTGAGAAAACTGTGCTTAATGCATGTGCTTAAAGTGTTGTCCCAGATAAGCCTGTGCGGGCTGCAGAGGCTTATCAGACGACACTTTACACATATGCATTTAGCACACTTTCCAAGAAATAGGCTGTACATGAGAAAAACAACTATTTTTCTATTAAATTTGTTTATCTAATGCCAAGGAAAGACTTTCAATACATGTTTAACTCCGCCATTTTGAAAACCAGTTCAGTATATGTGTTTTTGTGCTTTAGTGTTAACAGTCTGCGTCCCATGACGTTCCTTTGCGTATTTGGAAAGGTTCATCAGCGCCAGAGGCTGAATGAATAATAGTTGTTATTTCCAGCTACATAGATTTTTCTGAAAGATTTTCCAATTTTTTTTTCTTGTTGAATGCGTGTTTATGTGTGTGTGTTTAGTGTGATGTTAGGGTGTGTAAGGGGGGGAGTACTCGGGAGAAACTCCACCTGTCCGGTAAGGTGGCCAACAACCTGACTCACATGTTATTCGAGTGGGTATTGAACCCGGGTCGCCTATGATTGAAGCGCTAACCAAACAGCCTCACGACAGTCTGAGTAGCCAATCTAACTCACATGTTATTGGAGTGGGTATTGAACATGGGTCGCCTATGTAAGAAGCGCTAACCGGAAAGCCTCAAAACAGTCTTAGTAGCCAACCTAACTCACATTTAATTGGAGTGGGTATTGAACCCGGGTCGCCTTTGTTAGCAGCGCTTACCGGGCAGCCTTAAAACAGTCTGAGTAGCCAACCTAACTCACATGTTATTCGAGTGGGTATTGAAGCCGGGTCGCCTATGATAGCAGCGCTTACCGGACAGCCAAGACAGTCTGAGTTGCCAACCTAACTCACATGTTATTGGAATGGGTATTGATCCCGGGTCGCCTGTGTTAGAAGCGCTAACCGGACAGCCTCACAACGGTCTAAGTAGCCAACCTAACTCACCTGTTATTCGAGTGGGTATTGAACCCGGGTCGCCTGTGTCAGAAGCGCTAACCAGACAGCCTCACAACAGTCTGAGTAGCCAACCTAACTCACATGTTATTGGAGTGGGTATTGACCCCGGGTCGTCTGTGTTAGAAGCGCTAACCGGACAGCCTCACAACAGTCTGAGTAACCAACCTAACTCACGTGTTATTGGAGTGGGTATTGAACCCGGGTCGCCTATGTTAGAAGCACTAACCGGACAGCTGCACAACAGTCTGAGTAACCAACCTAACTCACGTGTTATTGGAGTGGGTATTGAACCCGGGTCGCCTATGTTAGAAGCACTAACCGGACAGCCTCACAACAGTCTGAGTAACCAACCTAACTCACGTGTTATTGGAGTGGGTATTGAACCCGGGTCGCCTATGTTAGAAGCGCTAACCGGACAGCTGCACAACAGTCTGAGTAACCAACCTTACTCACATGTTATTGGAGTGGGTATTGAACCCGGGTCGCCTATGTTAGAAGCGCTAACCGGACAACCTCACAACAGTCTGAGTAGTCAAGCCATCTTGTAAATACTTTTTTAATCTGTCGATATTGTTTTTAAGGGTTTTCATTTTTCAGATTGTGACCTTTTGAAAAATATGTTGTGTTTTGTTTAGAGAAAAAATGCCGGTGAGTTTGTTAAAGTCGTCTTAACATTTTCCTCCCTTAAAAACTTAAAAAGGGAGAAAACTGCGGGCGATTTGGTTTTGTTGTTTTTAATTAATTATCTCCCATCCCAAAATGCCCAACGTACATGCAATGTTGCGTACCGGTATATTTGTTTGTTCATTTGTATGAGTTATTTAGAATTAATATAAGATTATTCAACCACATTTACGCACAGATGGAGTTTTCCAGAAAAAGTATAAGACATATTCTATATTAATCAATATGTACACATGCAAATGTTAAGACATGTACCCTACAACTAACATCACGTATTCGTAAAATATAATTCTTACTGGAAATAATAGCGTATACTTTTTAATATTGTTGTTGCGTATTACATTATAATAATTTAGTAATTGTCAGATAATTTAGAGATCTAACTAATGTTGGAATTCTGTTTGTTTATAGATACAAATATAAAAAATATGTAATAAGATTGTCGTTCTTCTTTTTCTTCTTCTTATTATTATTATTATTATTGATGATGATGACGATGAAGATAATGACGCCGGTTATGGTGACGCTGCTGCTGATGATGATAATGTCGATGATGATTACGATGATGATGACGATGAAGATTATATAAAATCAACTTAGCAATCGTCAGAACGCCTCCTGGGTTATTTCTAACATCAACTTTTCAGACGCTTTAATATAGTATGGTGCTTTTGTAAACGTTCACTGCCGAAACCCGTCTTTTTATTCGTTCATTCTGAGTTTGAGCGCGCATTTTGATGGCAAATTATTTGTTGTCAAAAATTATTGAACTATATTTCTATTTTTTTATCATTCCGTTTAATAAGGCGAACATATACTTACGTGGGTCATGTGACAGTTTTGTGTACATGTACATTTAAACAACAGAATGTTGATTTAAAACGGAGACACGTCTTTTAATTGACACATGTTTGCGCGTTTAGATCGAAGTTTATTAATTGAACGAGATACGTCTAATAAGTGGCACTGTGTTCGCGCATTGAATCGCTGTTAAATAATTTACGAGAAAAATGGTCCTATTGCATGTGCTTAACCCATTTATGCATAGCGTCTAGAAAAAAGGCCTTGGCAAACAGCGTAGACCCAGATAAAACGCCGCATGATGCGGCGTCTCATTAGAGTCTGTGCTGTTTGCTTAAAGGAATTTCTGTAAGAAATATTCTAAAAATAGAAATAAATATACTAGACATTCCTAATTTTGGCATTAAATTGATCCAATTTAGAAGGATGGGAGAGTCCACTAGGCATAAATGGGTTAAAGTGATGTCCCAGATTAGCCAATGTAGTCCGAACATGCTTATATACATGTAGGGCGACACTTTCCGCTTTAATGGCATGCTTCGTTCAAAGGATTTTTCTTAGCAAAAATTCATTTCAAGCGGAAAGTGTCTTCCCTGCAAAGGCTGATCTTGGATGACACTTAAAGCATATACATTAAACCAGGTTTCAGTGGAAATCCATGCGCCGCATAACCGAGTTTAAATCACGATTATGGTACAATGTTGATGATAATGTATAAACATCGATACGCTTGTTTTTGATATTATGAGAGCATTAACAGGAACTTTGTTATGTATAAGATATGATATTGATATGAATGGTTCAAATAATGCAATCATGTTGACATGTAACGGAGTAAGCACCGTAGAGGGCCATAGGCAGTGAAACATTTGGAGCCCAAGGCAAATAGTCGGCATATTGCCTACTAAAATGATTGTCACTTGGTAAGGCAATGTCAAGCCTTCCTTAGGAACATAACATTGATGTACAAAATATTTGGTTTTGTTATGTCATTAGATTAAGCTATGAAAGTAAGAAAGTCGAAATAATTTATTACACTCGATTGTTGATTGTCGTCCCATGAATTACTCCAAAATACCCGGGTAGCAGAAAATGAATAAAACAAAGTACCCCGGAGTATAGTCGGGTGTCTCTAAGCGTATTTTCCGTACCCTGGGTACATTGCAGTATACCTAAGGGTACTCGGGGTGACTTTTAAATAGTACGTGAGCCGACAACGACCAATTCAGCGTTAATTATGTGTGGTATCACTAGATCGAGATTATGCTTTCGCTTCAACTAAACATGATCAGTAAAGGGGAAATATATGTAAATAACTTAATATATTAGCTCTTCGTGTATATGTTTTATTATTTTCATATTCATTCTTTTGTTTTTTCTTGTTTGTTCGTTTATTTTTTTTTATTTACTTAATAACTGCATGTGTGTATGTGAGCTCTATTTTCTATGTATCTATTAACTAATCTAGACTTATTTCATATTCATATAAAACCATAACCCTATCCTCGAATATATATGGCATATGTTCAGTACATATTTGAATTGATGCAAAACGTGTTTTTTTTCTCAATTTACATAAAAACCAATTGATCTAAGCATTTCAACAGTAAACATCCCGTTCACTTAGAAAAAAGTTACACGAACCCCACATTTATTTTATTAACAACTTGCTTAATTGGTCCTTTTCAGAGATTTTGGCATGTTTTGAAGTTTGTCATTAAACGCCTTTAATATTGATAAATGTAAACATTGGATCTTAAAAGCGACAGTAAAAATTCAAGAATAAAAACAAAAGTAACCCTCAGCAGGGCTCGAACCACTGACCCCTACTGACCCCTGGAGTCCTGGAGTACAAAGTCTACCACTTGGACCACTCGACCATCCGTCCTCATAAAATAATGGACGAATTTTACACTTTATATAAGCAATCATCGTAGTTTCACAAAATATAACAATAACAGAACTTCCCATATTATGACATCGTTTCGCGTTGCAACGCTTTATAATTTCCAGGTTTTTAAATCGACAAAAGAAACATATAATGGCTATTTTAGAGCATGGTAAATATTCAGTATTACTGTTTCCTCACAAATATCATAATTAAAACGAAAATTTGCGAATCTGAACCAACTTTTTTCAAATTTGTCAATTTACCAAAACGTGAAATGGCCCCTTTAAATGCGAACCTAAGCCCGATATTATTCAACTTGATAATGGAGAATGCCACTTTTCCTAATGAAACGATAACACCGTTATAAGAATGTGTCCTTTAGTTATTCTAACAACTCTGTTATACACTATACGATTTCAACTGCTAGCGTGAGACCAGATCGTCAGACACTTTGGTAAAAAATACAACTAGTGCAGTGTAACCATTCTCTGCTCTGCTGAAATTGTCATTTCACAACTTCCGCCCAAGACAGTTTAATAACAGTTTTTGTTGCTGTGATGAATTCTCCAGAAAAGACACGCAATTTGATGTCGATGGTGACAGGTTTCAGGTTTGTAACACTGCAATAGGTTAATTGAAATCGAGTTTATACGTGTTATGAATTTTTCAAACATGTTTTTCCTTTTATAATACCAGGATGAACTTCGATTTGTACGCATGTTCTCATAAAATTTGATACATAAACAAATGAATCATCATTCAAGAAGAACTTGGTCTATGTTAAGTCACAGGTACAAGAACATTTTTTGGTCCTTATATATATATATATATATAGTAAGAGTAAAGGTATCCAACGATGATTTCACAGGTGTATTGAATAACACAATGCAACAGCATAAACGATCAAACAATGCACACATATGTCATTGTGGTTGCCAGCAGGAAGCGTCCATCTCTGATAAAACACCTTTTATTTGATGAAAATCGTCCAAGTATGTCCAAAACAGCCAAAAGGTTCACAAATAGCACCCCAAAATGAAAGAGTGTAATTCCGGGCGTCCAGCTGTCAGTAATGAATGTAGGCGATTTTCAGTCGATTGTTCGCACTTTAAACAAGAACTTTGCTATAAACTCCACGTACGTTTGTCATTTACTCAGTTTGCCATCGAACTACGTCGTTCTTTGGTAACGGCACAACAAAAATACTCAGAAAAAGTAGAAAATACACCAAATATTATATTTTATGTTGAAACTGAATCCATTTTATTGATGGAACGCTGTAATTTTTTATCTTGTAATCGATTGGTTGAATAAGATGTAAATTATAGAACAAGTTTACCAATTTTATTTTCAACCAATGGAAACGTCTTCTGTCCGTTACACCCATTTCTACTTCAAAATGATGGTCGTGAAAGTGAAAGTACACTATATGTGTTGTTTCTTCTGAATGTCCGACTTTTTACAGATCAACTGGGACTTAAGAATGCCGTAGTTCGAAGGTAAACTTAGTAAATAAAAAAGTTCGTGGACTTAATAGCAATGTTCTTATTTTATTGTGAAGAATCAACCGAAAATCGTCTTCATTCATTACTAACAGTTGGACGTCCGGAATTACACACATTGATTTTGGGGTAATATTTGTAAAACTTTTAGCTGTTTTGGACATACTTGGTGGATTTTCATTAAATAAAAGGTGTTTTATCATAGATGGACCCTTCCTGCTGGCAACCACAACGATATATGTGTGCATTGTTTGATTGTTTATGCTGTTGCATTGTGTTATTCAATACACCTGTGAAATCATCGTTGGATACCTTTACTCTTATTATAGCTTGATTGGTCATTGTCGGCTTGGGTACTACTTACATGTACCCCGGGTACTCATTAGTATACTTACATGTACCCGGGTACGGTAAATATACTTACACGTACCCGGGAAATTTTCATGCTAAATCGGTCATTGTCGGCTATTTTTTTAAAAATTAATCAGGGATTTCAATAGACGCAGAATCCTGCGTTTTGACGCGAGCAAATTAAAAATGACTAATTTTTGACGCAACCCTTTTTCTGCTGTGCATCATTTTGACTCTTCGAAAATTTGACCTGTGCGTCAGTCAGTTAACATCTCGAGTACCATGGTAATAAATCCCGCTGTGCTCCTAATTGAAATTAATGTTTCAGTATTTGAAACTCGGTCTATAATCGAGGGAATACCCCGGGCGTTGTTTATCTTATCTCATCTCTTCCAATACACATGTCACCGTCTTAATAGTGTGTGCCCACTAACTGGGTAATTAGCAGCAGTGGTTACGTGATAATTAATTGACCATCCGGAAATTGCAGTTTTTTTGCAGACTTTTCAGACGGCACAGTTAAAGAAAGTCGGCTAAATTAATTAAAGTAAAAACCATATTGATCAAAGGTCTATTAATAACGTAGATCCAATAGTAGATCTAAGTCCAGCGAGTTTTGTCAGTTGTTAATCCACCGATAATAACGAGTAACACCCATCTAATATAAACTGGAATCACAGTTCATTTTTTATACTAACAAGTAATAATACTACACATAAACATTGAGAAAACACATTTTCTCGATAAGATATAAATTATCCGAGTAGAATTAAATTGCTGCGTCATGACCTTCGACATCGTAAATGGCGGACTTAACCCGCGTTCAATACAAAGCTGGCAACTCAAATTGCAAGTAATGGTGATTCAATAATGGAGAAAGCATTAACTGGATTTAACAAACATTTGATAAGGTTTGTTAAACCCGATAACAACAAGAAAAATTTGGATTAATAAAGTAAAACTACTACAGCCTCGGCTGTACTACAGGTAAGGCATAGGGATGATGATAATATAATGGCGATAAATATGTGATGTAAAGGTGCTACCGGTACATATCTTAAATTATTTAAATGTGTTAAAAGACTTAAATGTGTTATAACTATAAGGAAGTATATTTAATGAACCAATTCTTTAAAATATGTTGTGTTATGTATCATGGTATTGTTATTTAATAAAGCAGTATAACTTTTTAAGATTGTGTTACTCTTAGAGCATATTTTTATAAAAAAAATTGCATAATACAGACAAAAACACATTTAACGCGTTCAAAATTGACCCCACCATTTTTCAATTTGACTCCTCAAAATTTCAGTTCAGGGGTCATTGACTCCTGGTTTTTTAAAATATTGAAATCCCTGATTAATTATGTTCTCATTTATGTCATTTTTCTGTTAAATGGCCTCTTTATTATACTCAAAAAGCATATTTTTTTTAAAGGGAAGTTTGTTAAAGATACAAAATATCGTTTTACAGTAATCGGTAGCGCGTTTTACGACATCAGATTTTGGGCGAGAATACAACTCTGGTACAGTCAACTATCGACCGGGTACGTGTAAGTTTATTTATCGTACCCGGGGTACATGTTAGTATACTTTAAAGCACCCGGGGTACATGTAAGTAGTACCCGAGCCGACAATGACCAATCGAGCCTTATTATATATATAAGGACCAACATTTTTTTCAAGTACCTGTGTGTTAAGTATGTAACTTAGGGTATAAATTCCTCCCTATATTGTAACTATCTTATCTTCGACAATAAATGTGAAAATGTGACCCAAAAAATTTCCTGTTTACACTATGGGACCCGTGATTTTTGCCTAATTCTCGGAGTCACTGTGAACAGTGTGGAAAATCACCGAGATTTCACTTGATTGGTCACTCCGCCGTCGCTCTAGTGCAAGATAATTTGTGGTGATTCTCTGCAATGTTGTGGTGATCAGCCGCGATTCGCGTGATCACAGTGGATATCGTTGACATCGGTGATTCACCAATTTATGCATATGAACCGAATCGTATTAATAACTGTATACATACCGCTCTTCTTATGTTCACATTTATCTAATTATCCAATATAATTACAACATCACTTACAAAGAAATAATCTTAAACATTTATGTCGATAAATATGTTTAAGAATTTCATAAACACAAACATATGCCCACGCCATTTTTCAGAAGTGTAAAGAGTACAGTGCATTATGGGACACAGTTTTCATTGGACTAGCGAATTGATTTTTTTAGATTGAATGCAAAACGATCATGTACATGTACCAACAAATGTTTTACTTGGTCATACACAGTCATGTAAAAAACGTGCCTCGCGGACTTTCTGATTACGGGTATAAATGAAAGTGAATATCTGTTAACAGTTACATTGTGTAAGCATGTAAATAAATTGTCTGGATTATTTGATTTATTTTTCTTACACGTACTGCTCTGAGGAATACATGTACACGGGTTTCATTAAGGGCAGGGGATTTCCCTCAGCTACTTTGACCAGAAACCCCGGCTACTTTTCAATCCGAAATAAAATTCCCGACGTAAATATTTTAAATTTCGTCCAGGCAAAGTTAATTTTAACTATTTTTTCCTCAACAATCTGAGTTGATTTACAACTCTTACGCTTGGAATTTGAAGCCAAATGAGCGACAGTCTGACATCGCCATCGGTTATATGCAAAATGAAGGTTACATTATACTAAATAATCGTGTTACATTCCACTAGAAAACGGCCAAAAAAAGAAGGTGCTAAAACAGGAGATATTGATTTGTGTCATTTTATTTCTTGAAAACTGCGTAACATACCTTTTTATTGTTGAAATCAATTCAAAGTGTAAAAAGTTTCATTTATTTTTGCTTAAAGTTGTGTCTTTAACATGAATTTTATTAGAAAAAAAAGGTATAATGTGACCTCAATTATCAAGATCATCAGACGCTTATGAAAATAAATCGGAACGGCCTGTAGGTTACACATCCCCAATTAATTTCCTTCTTTGTTATATATAGAATTCGCAATCATTGATCTCAAATTTCACCATGACCAAGCGATAACCCAATATATCACTTTACTGTACACTCCACGCGTTTTCCCCAATTTCCCTCCATACTGCACGGTGATTGACCTGGAGGGAGATTAAGAAAATCCCGCCAGACGCGGCGTTTGCATGATTTTGGGCGCAGCGGTTAACGATCGGCAAAACTGATAAACCGACGCGGCCCAACGTTGGCAACCTGGGGGAAACTCCGCGTTTTACGAGATAACAATCAATTTAATTTTGTTTGACTTCCTGATTTTCAAATAAAATTACATTTATTACAAGTACATACATGTACATGTAGTATAATATTTACAATTAAAAATAACTACCAAGATACATGTAGATCGATCCCGACGTGGTTGTAGAAGTAGTTGTTGTTGTATAGAAAACTCGTTGATTTACGACACGTCGTCTTTTAACTAATACTTACCAATTAATATAAACACAGTTTGCAACATTGTTTTTATTTTGATAATTTAATCCAAAGTTTTCATGTTAGCAGGTGATTTTCTATATTGAACATGTAAACAAATAACCAAGGACCCTAAAAATCTCCCAAATCTGTGTGAATTGACAGTTTGACGTAATCAAAGAAAAGCCACTTCCTGTCTAAAGGCATTATAAACGTACTCAAGTAAACACATTCAACGAATGCATAAGGAATGGTTTTAATTGTCGGAACAAAGTCAATTCTCTGCTCGCTAAGGCATTTATTTTCTCTTTGAAGTTAGGTTATTCTATTGATTGCTAAGAGAAGGTGGTAACTATTGAGTTGATAGTTGCATTTAATATTCACAGTTGTATTCTTGTTGCGTCGACATTCAAAACAATGTTTACCAGTAATTATGGACCAAATTGGCAGAGTGACATTCAAACATGTTAATCCCTTTTGTCAAAACACCGCAGACAGCAGTCTACACAATAGGTCAGTAGACAAGCTTTGCGTGTTTTCATAACGTCAAACACTTAAAATCCAGTTCCGCCCAGATGTCTTCTTTAATCAGTTTATAGTACAATTACTGTTAAAATAATTACTCTACTAAAATACCCTAACGATAAAGATTCGGCGTGTATAAATTGAAATTATTTTGGAGGAAATATCAACTTATTTGCGATATAATTTTGTTAAAAAAAATACCAAAGAAACTTTTAACCGAAATCAACCAAATTCAATGTTCTCTGCGCTATAAAGTTTGTATAAAAAAAAATCAATACACGCACAGTGCCTTCCCCAGGAATTTGTTCAGGCGCCCCGGGGCCGACCGGGGGTGGAATCGGGAGGGGACACCTCCCGACGTTGATTTTTTTTTAATTTAACTTGTCCATTCACGTTCTGTGGTGCGTTATAACTCAAAGAAAAACTGCGTCAAAAGACGTCATTTGGTGCGCTATGACTCTTCAAAAAAATCCCGCAGTCATTTAAAGATATGTTTTTTTTATATTGTTTAATTGTTATAAAACTTTTCCGCACAGATAGTAAAATACCGACTCAAAAGATTCCCCAATACATCTGTTTCAACCCGACTCTATTACTGTATACTTAATATTTTTCAAGTTTCTAATTATTACCCGATAATCCCGTTTATTCCGTTTTTATCAATCTCTTTCTGGTAAATATTTACGATAAAAGCTTTCAGTTATTTCTTTAACACAAACCTTGCCATTTTTTAAGTGACTATTTATAGATTTGATGAAATATTGCCTCTGAATATGCGTCAATCCCCTGACCTGTTGTGTGCTTGTTAAAACGCTCAATACATGCCATTTGTATGCAATAGACGTGACGTTGTATATGCTGCATAATTTTCGTGCTCTTATAATTGAGAAAAAGATTCGACACAAAATAAATTTGCACTTCTAATTTGAAGCAAAAATATTTAACGTTGCGGTAACATTTACATTCGGAAGTGTGTTTCGGATTAAAAACGCGTTAACATCGACTTACGGTAATGGGTTTCGGATTACAAATTTAATTATTCCCATTTGAAATTTCAACAAATATTAACCATTGCGTTATAAATTCAACGATAATGTGTTTACACACTTTACGAGTCGAATAAATGTTTTGACAGAATTATGCATGAAATTCACGTTGTCCAGGAGGATCACGGCCGGTTGCCATCATCAGTCTTCTAACTATCGATTATCGGACGAAACATTTACAAGTGTGCGTAATTAATTCAATGAAAATTTGTTAAAGCGCATTACGTGTCGAATAAATGTCAGAAAAATGAGGTGAATCAGTTCTATAAATGGACATGTTGAAATATACATGTACTGGAATTAAATAAATTGTTATCACATAATAACTGGGAGTCATTTGCACAACTTACTCGCTATAATAATTAATTGTTTACCGCTTGCAATTAATTTTTCGTATTAATTATGAGTCATAGGTAACACTTGTTTACAGTAAAAAGGCAGGGCTCGAATTTAACTTTTTCTTCTACTTGCAAAACACTGCGAGCAGCTTTAATACCAACTCGCAAAATCAAAAACATTCTCGCAAATTTTGCTGGAAACAATTTAATTTCCGTTGTTTTTTTTCTAACTCAACAGTTAACTTTGCTTTATCTTTCGTGTTGTTATTTCAGTATGTGGGCAAAAAGAAACTAGTTATTTTTCGCTTCCACGCCATGCCTGTTCAAGTTCAATGAACACATGTAAATGAGTAGACTGTTTCACGTTCTTTGTACCAATACATGTACTATCCGCGTATCTGCACTATAAGTATACAAGTCTACATACAAGGTGTGCGCTTCTGCATACGGGTATTCGGACGTTCTATAAATTGACCTACGATTTAGGGTTCACGACGTCGAGCGCATTTAGCAATATTACTCATTGTTTATTTCACTATTTATTTACTTGCCAAAAAATACTAGTGGCTTAAAACTTAACTCCCAATCCGTATTTTGCACTCACATTTTGCGAATGTGCGAGTGTTCATTTCGAGCCCTGAGCATATCTTCCAGGTCAGCTATCCACATTTGAGACAATCTTTGTACAAGTATCTTTGTTCTTTATATAAAAGTATCTAAAATCTAAATGCATACAGGCCTTTTCCGCCCTATGCCACGGGTCCGAATATTGGCCCCATTCCCAATGCAAATCTGGTTGTTTTTTTCCCACTTGAAAAAAATATCCCAATTTAAAAAAAAAACAACAAAAAACTTAAAACCTTTAAATATATAAGTTAACCTGGGGACTGTTTCAACAAACATCGTAGTACACATTTACAATACGATACATTTTTCGAAGATGCATAAATGTTTAAGTCAATATCATATGTCTACCGGTATATCTGTTCAGTACTTAATTACATACATTGGCATCTCTAGGGCCGTATATATTTGACAAGCAAAGCGAGCTTGTTCGTCATCTTATTAAGATTACAAAATTCTCTCTTAAGTTAACATTGTTGTATGATCGTTTATGAAACGGCCCCCTGAACCAGTGTAGAAAATAGAAAAATACTGCATAATTAAATTATCTGTGGCCTTGAAATTGTTTTAGTAGGTAAAATATGTTAAATTGATTATTGAAGACTTTCCTTATTTTCCCCAAATCTGGCGTGGGGTTCGTGCGATTTTTTTCCCCTAAAAAAGGCCAGGCCCTTTCCGCAGAGTCAGATAAAAAAAACCTGCACTTATCACACATGTTCATAATATTTTGTAAAATTTAAATAATATGTTATCAAAATAGTAGTTATTTACCAGTTAACCGCTTCTTTAAAATATAAGTAACACTATTTACATGCAATTATTTTTCCCAATTGAGCCAGTTTTGCTTTTAATTATTTTCCCAAAATGAGGTTTTCACAATGCGAAAATCCCTAAATTCCAGTGTGGCGTTTTCCCAAAATGGAGCAGAAAAGGCCTGGCATATGACTAACAAGATTGCAACACAATTTATGCCCATTATGTTTTCCATTTTGTGTGTGCAAAATTAATTTTGAAATGTACAAAAAGCTTTTGGTGTTTTATTTTATGCAAATAGCATATAGGCATTGTTTTAATTGACGAATCGTGCAAAATACATTTATTCCATAACAATACTCATATATTTAACTGTAATCTTCTTACTCTGTTACAGGCTAATTCATAGATAGTTTAATTCAGTTTTTAAATTATTGAATATGTTTACAAGTTTCACAAACATATTTTACTTTAGCAGAAATACATTCAAACAAATCTAACATGTTCAGCAGCCCCTTTTTGGCCCTTTGTTTCCAGTGTCCTGGTTTACCCAGCCCTCCTCTCGCTCCATTCGGGTTTTCAAAAACGTCAAAAGGTCCACACCTAACATCACACAGTATTCTTTAGTCACAACAAAATGGTCGCTAAAAGCCGTCGCCAATATCGTCATAGAATTTTCACCCTCCTCTAGATTTGAGCAATATTTTGAAACTCGAGTGTGAATGTCATTGAAAGTCTTTACTTCATCAAAGAAATCATCACCCTGGTGTTTCACCTTCTTCCAGAAAGACTGATTAAAGTGATCGTAGAGAAGAAAATCGACTCCACTCCAGTTCTTGTATATCTTCAGGTTTTCGGGATCAGGCGTTTTGTCTTTATATGAATACTGACCTACATTTACTGTATGATACATTATGTCTTCCATGGACCAACACATTAGCCGTTTCAGTAACACAAGGGATTCGTGAAAATATTCCATAATCATGACAAGCATGAAGTTTCGGTCAAGCATCTCAATATACTCCGCTACCTTACCACTTTGAGAAGTGATATTTTCTCTTCCTGCTGGAAAACCTAGTGGCATACCCAAACAATGGGAAAGCAAGTTCTTCGTTACAGAAAACTCATCAGGGATGCAGTATCGCGTCGCAGAAGCTGCGGGTGTTTTATAGAAAGTTTCATACATGTCTAAATGGTGCAAATACTCTGAGATATCATCTTTCGTTGTTTTCATTCTGCTTATATTCGCCACATTGAAATAATGAAATGATGATTTGAATTGACTGAATGGTTTTCGTATAATAGTAACATAATGAGTCGTTTTCGGCATTATGCTTTTCATCACGGTCTCATTATAAACGCTATGCTCAGCCAATGCATTAAATGGTCTTTTCGAAGGTCTGTAATCCTGGAGTTCCGGTATATACGGCCATCCGAGGTAGATATTACCCCCTCTTGGGAGCACAAAGTTCAAGTGACGTCTGTATCCATATCTGCGAAATATTTGAACCATGGTTTGCGTGGCACATTTCATAGTTTTAATAAACACAAAATCCCTCTGCTCAAGGCACTTATTCCCTTTTACTTTGTTGTACACTTTCAAATCGGTGATCAGGGACGATGAAAATGGGTCATCATAATCGTCAAAGGGACTGGGTTTCTCGTTATTTTCACGATGTCCCCCATACATGGGCACAAGCTCATAGTCGCTTAATTGACTGTTCTGTGGTTTCAGGCCATATATCCCAGCCAAGTAACACATGGTCACAAAAATTGCAGCAACTAATATCACCAGCTTAATGTTTCTTTTTAACAAGTGAATTCTCATTTTTGTTTCAAATGCAACGCAAGTACTCCAATGTAGGTTTTATAAACGTATTCCACCTTAATACAGAGTTCAAGTTTTTAATCCACTTAATCAGAACCTGATTTTAATAAATAAATCTCTGAGAATCATTCAAATATGTAAAAACATGTCACCAACTTCTGCTATTTAACACTCCAGCCATCTTAAACTTTCAATACTACCTGTGTACATACATGTTAAGGTTATTTAAAGATAGTGAAAGTCATTGTGTACATTTACAAGGAAGTCTATAAATAGCAAGCCCATGACAGTTACTGATAAAGACTATAGCTAGACACTGTCAACTGTATCTAGCCGGAAATCAGTATTGAACATAACAATGAGAAAATAGTTTGTTTTCATTCAATATTCAAGAAAAGCAAAATTCTTTGTTTAAGGGACAAAGGCAATAATCATTTCTAAAGATATTAACTAAGAGTAAAGATTTGTTTTATAAGGGCTGTATTTGAATTTATATAAAAAGCACATGTAATTACCATTTTAGTACATTAGCAATTGTTTTTGTTAAACATTAAGTAAACTAATGTTTGAAGTAATAGAATATTCAGAAATTGAAAGAATATGAAACAAAAAGACATTAAGTCCCAATAAAGGTTGGGACAGTTATAAAGAGAGGAAACTCATCAATATTAATAATGTGAAACCCTCCACCTACAGGCGTCATTCCAAATGCATGCTAACTTTAATTAAGGAAAGAAGACAGATAGATCAAGTCTGTTAGTTTCATGTTTTAAAAAGATTTAATAAAAATATGGGTAAATCTGAAATTTTAGTATAGAATATTCACTGTTGAAGGACATATATGTTGAATATAAACAGTCACAATACTTAAGTTATTATTAAAATAGACAATAACAAATTAAAAACAAGATGTGTTTGTGAAACACTATGTCCCACCCCCATATATTTGACCTTTGACCTTGAAGGATAACCTTGACCATGACCTTTTACCACTAAAAATGTGCAGCTCCATGAGATACACATGCATGCCAAATATCAAGTTGCTATCTTCAATATTGCAAAAGTTATGGCCAATGTTAAAGGTTGACGCAAACAAACCAACAAACCAACTAACAGACAGGGCAAAAACAATTGGGTGACATAAAAATAAAGTATTTTTCAATTTTCTTAATTTAGATCTATTACACATGCTAGTCACATTGATTTCCAGTCAGATAACTATTTCAATAAATCAAGAGAATAAGAAATGATAAACCATAACACTCATGCAAAATAATTCAAAACCCTACTCCAACATCCAGACTAAATCTTAAAAAAAAAAGTCATTTTCCAGATTTCCATATTACAATAATAAAATCCTTCACAATAAAGTAGCATGTAACAAACATCTCCCCTCCAGTATTATAAAACATATACGAAATGATAACATATGTCCGCAATCTTGAAAAACAGAGCTTACTACATGGGGCATAAAGTGTGGTCCCCGTCTAGCCTGACACAGAAGAGCACAGGCTAATCAATGACAACACTTTCCACGAATGCATTTCAATTTAAAGAGACTCCTTTAAATGAATAATTGCAATAAAGTGGAAATTGTAGTGTTTGATTAGCCTGTGCAGACTGCACATGCTAATCTAGGATGACACTTTAAGACATCTCACAGACTGCACATGCTAATCTAGAATTACACTTTAAGACATCTCACAGACTGCACATGCTAATCTAGGATTACACATTAAGACATCTCACAGACTGCACAGGCTAATCTAGGATTACACTTTAAAACATCTCACAGACTGCACATGCTAATCTAGGATTACACTTTAAGACATCTCACAGACTGCACATGCTAATCTAGGATTACACTTTAAAACATCTCACAGACTGCACAGGCTAATCTAGGATGACACTTTAAGACATCTCACAGACTGCACAGGTTAATCTAGGATGACACTTTAAGACATATCACAGACTGCACAGGTTAATCTAGGATGACACTTTAAGACATCTCACAGACTGCACATGCTAATCTAGGATTACACTTTAAGACATCTCACAGACTGCACAGGTTAATCTAGGATTACACTTTAAGACATCTCACAGACTGCACAGGTTAATCTAGGATTACACTTTAAGACATCTCACAGACTGCACAGGTTAATCTAGGATTACACTTTAAGACATCTCACAGACTGCACAGGCTAATCTAGGATTACACTTTAAGACATCTCACAGACTGCACAGGCTAATCTAGGATTACGCTTTAAGACATCTCACAGACTACACGGGTTAATCTAGGATTACACTTTAAGACATCTCACAGACTGCACAGGTTAATCTAGGATTACACTTTAAGACATCTCACAGACTGCACAGGTTAATCTAGGATTACACTTTAAGACATCTCACAGACTGCACAGGTTAATCTAGGATTACACTTTAAGACATCTCACAGACTGCACAGGTTAATCTAGGATTACACTTTAAGACATCTCACAGACTGCACAGGTTAATCTAGGATTACACTTTAAGACATCTCACAGACTGCACAGGTTAATCTAGGATTACACTTTAAGACATCTCACAGACTGCACAGGTTAATCTAGGATTACACTTTAAGACATCTCACAGACTGCACAGGTTAATCTAGGATTACACTTTAAGACATCTCACAGACTGCACAGGTTAATCTAGGATTACACTTTAAGACATCTCACAGACTGCACAGGTTAATCTAGGATTACACTTTAAGACATCTCACAGACTGCACAGGTTAATCTAGGATTACACTTTAAGACATCTCACAGACTGCACAGGTTAATCTAGGATTACACTTTAAGACATCTCACAGACTGCACAGGTTAATCTAGGATTACACTTTAAGACATCTCACAGACTGCACAGGTTAATCTAGGATTACACTTTAAGACATCTCACAGACTGCACAGGTTAATCTAGGATGACATGGCTAATCTAGGATGACATGGCTAATCTGGAATGAGTCTTTATGCACATGTATCAAGTCCTGTTTTCCTGGAGCATGGCTTTTTATATTATCATCACAAAAGAGCATACCTTCTTTTATCAGAGACAACTTCTGCGCTTTTGAACTTGCAAAAACAGGTAGTAAGATATATAAATGTGCCATTTAATACACATTTACATGTTTACATAAATTAAGAGTCATTACTTTTAGGTACCTATCCATAAAGAAGAGTGCCTGAAAAGTCAATAGTCGGCACCAAAGATGCAAAGGAACTGACGTGTTCTGTGCAGCTCAAGATATCATTAGAAAAAATGTTATAAATTATTCAGATTGAACTATAAATGATTATGCTCTTGTTTTCTATACCCCATTAAGGGTATCACGTTTAAACTTTTAAACGGTCGCCTTTCGTAATTTGGTCAAAAACGTTTACAAAAACTGTAAACGTTTAAACGACAGTCAATATCAATATAAATCAGTTTAGTTCATTACGTTACGACGTTGCAAAGCTTGTTAACAGCTGCTGAAAAAGACTCGTATTAAAAACTATTTGTATCACGTCCACCACATGCCCCTTATTCACAATACCGTAAACATAACAATACACCATGTACGGACTAGGCGTCTTGAATATTTAACACACGTCATCACAAAATTCCCGCCTTTTGTTGCATGAGCATGACCCGAAGCGTCTTGACCATTCGACGCGCGTCGGCACGAAGTGCACGAGGAAATTTTTCTGACGTTTCTTCATCGGCATTCATTTCAAGAGATATTGCGAACAATCTCCGTCTAGGAATATTTTTAGCTAAATTGAAGTATGCATCTTTTGATGTACATCGTATTTAGTAAAACATTGACAATTTTAAAACCGGTTTACTCTTATTTAAAGAATGTTGGTTCGATATTAATTCGTCTTTGTCACAGAATAGTACCGCATGTAAGTAGACAAAGTGTAACCCAATGGTTCGACAAGGACGAGAACAGTTGGTTTTAATATGACGTAATTGCGCAAATGGGATATGCACTAAATATGACTTCCGGAAATAATTGCTACTTACAGTTTGAAGATGCGATGGCACTGATGCTTTTAAAACAGACGTAGGGATACCGTTTAAAAGGTAATGTTTCGTTTATTTAATTTCGTTTAAACGTTTAGAAAAATCTGTAAACGTGATACCCTTATACCCCATTTTTATAGGACAATATTTCCTTGTTAACAATAGTCAGTATAACAGAGCATTATTTCCATCTTTTCCATAATCAGTGTAATAAGGAAATATTTCCTTGTTTGAAATAGTCAGTATCGCAGTGAATTATTTCCATCTTTTCCATAATCGGTGTAATTAGGAAATATTTCATTGTTTACAATAGTAAGTATTGCACTAAATTATTTCCATCTTTTCCATAATCAGTGTAATAAGGAAATATTTCATTGTTTACAATAGTCAGTATGGCAGTGAATTATTTCCATGTTTTCAATAATCAGTATAACAGGGAAATATTTAATTGTTTACAATAGTCAGAATGGCAGTGAATTATTTCCATGTTTTCAATAATCAGTACAACAGGGTAATATTTCATGGTTTACAATGGTCAGAATGGCAGTGAATTATGTCCATTTTTTCAATAATCAGTATAACAAGCAAATATTTGCCTGTTTCACATAGCCAGAATAAGTGAAAAATTATTAGTTTCTTTTTCCAATGTAAGTACACCAGGGAATCATTTTCTTGTATTCCATCATCAATATTGTAAGTGGCCACCTTTTTAATAAATATTGAATCTCATTCTGGAGAAAATTGGGCTTAATGCATGTGTGTAAAGTGTCATACCAGATTAGCCTGTGATGTTTGCACAGGCTTATCAGGGAGGACACTTTCCAATGGCTACTGATAATTTGTTTAGAAGAAGTCTATATCCTTTTCAAACAACATGTCTAGATGGATATTGTCATCCCTGGTTAGCCTGTGCAGAATACATCTGGGACAAAACTTTATGCACATGGATTAAGCCCAGTTTTCCCACAAAAAGACCCTATTAAACTTTATACCGGTAATCACAAGACCTCTCACCTCATCTGTGTCAGAGGCCTCATCAACCACAAGGGAATGTTTTAGGGACATAGTGGAGGAGGCCACCTCTATGTCTTCCTCATCAAGAGTTGTCATGTCTTCGTCGCCATCTGAAACCGTTGCTGGCATGGACAGGCGACCATAGTGCTTCTCCCCCAACTTGTACAATGGGCTCTTCTCTCTCTTCACTCCTAAGCCTTTAATTATAGTATACAGCATTAAAACAGGATCGTATTGCTGATATAAGGTTTGCTAACGTCAATTGAAAGGGACACACATCATGTTTTTATAATTTCTTTAAAGAAAAGTGTCTCCATTTCCAGTGTCTGGTAAGAGTTATCACACTGATGATGTAAGACTTATTACACAAATGATGCAAGAGTTATAACAACTGTGAAGCACTAATTACCGCAACAATCTTGCACAAGTTATCACATTGATGATGAAAGATCACATTCATGATGTCAGAGTTATCATATTGATGATGCAAGCATTACCGCATTGATGATGTATGAGTTATCATATTAATGGTGCAAGAGCAGGGTTGTCATTATTAACCGATTGCCGATCGAATTCATCGGTTAAAATCGCCAGAAAATCGGTTGTTTTTCCCGAATCTTTAAAATTGCAATCGGAAGTTTTGATCACGCAAACCGAAAATAATTGACAAGGAATAACCGTAGTATAGTAGAGCGACACCCGGTCATTCAGTCAGTCCGTTACCTCCGCCTAAGAGCTACTGTTTTCAATGAATTTCTCAGCGAGTGGCCAATATTGATTTTTCTAGCTGTCAATCAAATTCTTCTTGGTAAGCACGTCAACCAATCAGCGCACAGGCAGCCGAATACATGCCGAAAAATAATTAGCCTGAGCACAGGCAAATCTGGGACGACACTATCCACCTATACTGGATTTACGTTACAATATACCTCCTTTAAAATAATTAATGATACATGCATAACAGCGGAAAGCATCGCCCATGATAATCACGAGCAGTCCTGGAAGACAGTTAACCTACAAGCATTAAGCCCAGTTAAGCAAAACATGTTCACATCTACATACGAAGGCTCATTACAATAGCTGAATCAGTTCTCAGCTATTTAGCGTTAAATTGTTTCCCCTTTTTTGACTACTTAGCCCAATCAAAGCTATAGGAGATCTTTATCGAGAAATTGACATAGGATATTCATATAAATGATGTTTCACTGCAGTATAGCGATAAGTTATCGAGTTATTGCGCGAAAACGCTAGCATTTTAACAATTTTTCAAGACACCTAACGAAAAACGCCAACAAAAAGTCCACATACTCAAGATCATGTCCCTGTGCTATTCGAAAGATCTCGATCCTACAGTCGGCATCTCGGGACTTCCGGCCCTCCTTATACAACCGGAACTCGGCCCCCATGACGAGCTCCGACATGGCGACGTCAGTCGTGTCAAAGTAGAAAGTGATGTCCCGGTCGTGACGCAAGTGGGGTATCTTGCTTGCTGCAAATATTTGAACCTCGTTCTTAGAAAACGGGCCTTAATGCGTTTGAGTAAAGTGTTTAGTATATATCACTGTTTACACAGCTAAGTCTGCGCAGTCCACATAGGCTAATCTAAGAAGACACGTCCACCTTGAATGGATTTTCGATCAGAAGAGACTTTCTTTAACCCTTTGCATGCTGGGTAATTTGTCGTCTTTAAATGAAAAATACCATAAAAGCGGAAAGTGTCGTCCCTGATTAACCCTTGCGGATTGCACAGGCTTATCTAGGACTACACTTTACGCACATGCATTTAACCCCGTTTTCCCAGATGTCTGTTTTTGTTTATTTGTTTAGCCTTTGCATGCTGGGAAATTTGTCGTCTGCTAAAATGTCGTCTGCTGAAATTCTAAAATTAGCATTTTCTTCGATTTTTTTCAAAGAATATTATCAGAATAGCAAACAGTTTGGATCCTGATGAGACGCCACGTTTTGTGGCGTCTCATCTGGATCCAAACTGTTTGCAAAGGCCTTCAAAATTCGGTTCCCGCACTGAAAGGGTTAGTTTCAGTTATACCACGGCAGTCACTTAAACCAACGCACACTTTTCCTGAGAGAGCTCGGCTTCTTAAAAACAAGCAAATAAGAGTATCTCTTCGGTTCTATGCTGCTCGATTATCCAATAAACACTCATTTATACGCAATTTAAAAATAAAACACATTTCGTTCGTAAAACAATTATGATATTGGCCAAAGCTAGATAGAGTTGAATAGGTAATATGTTTCGCAACATTTCATGACACTTTACATGGCGCAGTGTTAGCGCATGCACTTGCGGATTCTGGCGATACGGGTTCGAATATTGGCGACGTCAGTTTTTTTTCTTACTATAAAAAGCAGTTACATGTAAGTGTATTAAAACATTAAATATAAGCAAGCCATCATATCTTATAAAATTGATACATTTCCAAAATATGTTAAATATTCCCCATAAAACGTGGATGGAAACGAGATATTGATTAAATTTACGTTGTTCCTTAACTCGTTTAATATATGTCATCATTCCAATATATACAATAAATATGTTCCAAACATTTTTACTATCTTTTTGCATTCTCAGTTATGTGTTTTTAATAAAGTGAATCTCGTCGTATTTGATTTTGAGATGACATATTTTTCAATGTTCATGTATTTATTAATGGGATACGGCACTTTAAATAGTTTTAACGGATAATAATTGTCTTGTCGAAGACTGTCGAGATTTTTTAGGGCTGTAATTTCTTTGTGACGGCAAACATTAATTTTCGATTCGGGGCGGCAAGAGAGGGGGTCAGTAATATCAGTATTTTGTTATTAATCTGCAAATTATTTGAATAATTTGAATAAGGATTACAAACTTCAGAACGTGTGATCCAAAATACAGTGTGCTTATAATACTTTGCATAAGTAACGAAGTCGGTAAATATAACAACAACTACTACAATAGCAACGTATTGTTACGTTCTGCTTAAATGAAGCGATCGCAACACTATAACAAGAGGCCCATGAGGGCCTGAATCGCTCTACTGCTATAAACACTGTGCAAGTTTGGTAAGAATAAGATAGAAACTGTGTACTTAATTGCGCAAACAAGGAGAATTTTCTCAAATTCAAGTGGAGATTATTTTGTACTTATTTCTCCGATACTGCTCATATTCATTAGGGTTCAAGTCCTCATTGATATAAAGATACTGTGCAAATTTGGAAATAATTGGATGAAAACTGTGGAATTAATTGCGTAAACAAGCGGGATTTCAAAATTTTCTTATATTCAAGGGGAAGTCATTCTGGACTTATTGCTTCGATATTGCTCTTTTTAAAAAAGGGGTTTCAATCCTCATTGATACAACGACACTGTGCAAGTTTGCCAAGAATTGGATGACAATTATGGACTTAATCACATAAAAAAACGGAATTTTCATTTTTTTTCTCAAATTCAAGGGGAGATAATTCTAGACGTATAACTCCGATATTGCTCATTTTAAATAGGGTTTGACTCATAATTCAGATAAAGACACTGTGCAAGTTGGGAAATAATTGTATGAAAACTGTGGACTTTATTGCGTAAACAAGCCTTATTTCACAATTTTCTCAAATTCAAGGGGAGGTAATTCTGGACTTTTTACTCGGATGTAATCCATTTTCAATAGGGTTCGAGTCCTCATTAATATAAAGACACTGAACAAGTTTGAAAAGAATCGGATGAAAACTGTAGACTTTATCGCGTAAACAAGAAAAAGTCCAACGCACGCACGCACGGACGGACGGACGACGGAAACCACGCCATGACATAAGCTCTTCAGGCCTTCGGCCATTAGAGCTAATGAATAATAACAAACAAAACAATAACAATATGGCATGAAAGGCCCAAAGTCGCTTACCTGAGATACAAAGGAGCTAACCTGCTCAGAGTAGCCCCATGGAGATTAACATATTAATGTGAATTTAACAAGGTTTTACAGTAACCATATGAGGCAAAACGCCTTGCCCCCTGGCGGCTTACTTTTCAACAGACCGAACCCATTTTTGGATCCAAGATATTATTTCGAAAAAATTTAGACCAAGCTTAATAATTACTGGACAATAAATGCGACTTTTAGAGTGTTTACAATGTTTTACTATAGCCATATAAGGATAAATGCCCCGCCCCCTGGCGGCCATGCTTTTCAACCAACCGGAACCATTTTTGATCTCGTCCAAGATATACATGTTATTGGAACAAATCTTATGACCAAGTTCCATGAAGATCGGAAATAAATGTGGCCTCTAAGAGTGTTAACAAGGCTTTATTATAAACATATAAAGAAAAATGCCCCGTCCCCTCGCGGTCATGTTTCTCAATCATCCACAACCATTTTCTAACTCGTCCAAGATATTTTTGGAATAAATTTCTCACCAAGTGTCATGAATATTGGAAAATAAATGTGGCCTCTATAGTGTTAACAAGGCAAATGTTGACGCCGCACGACTCACAACGCACGACGGACAAAGGGCGATTACGAAAGCTCATCGTGAGCACATGAGCTAAACACAAAGATATAACTTTGACCTTAGCTTACGATTTAAAAAATCGTATGATAACGTTACTTAAACAATTGAAACAATAGCATTATAAACGTTTAGCCAATCAGAAATAAAATTTTCCTCCGGGTTTCACTTTGCTCGCAAAATACCAAGCACCCTTGATACATATTAATGATTTTCCGATTAAGATATATGGTTTGCAATATTTCACCACTTCTTGTTTCATTTATGTGTTCTTATTCTTAAAAAACTTTTCTTTTGATAGCTTTTCAAATTTTCATTCAGTCAACTGTTACATTTACTTCGGCAGATACTTCCCTGCACTTTGCAAATAGACTTTCAAAGCCGTCGGCGCTCTCGTTTCGCATTGGCGAATAAATATTATATCACCAACCATTAAAATTCCCGACGATCAAAAGTAATGACAGCGTCTGTGCACGTTGGCATGAACCTAGGAATATGCCGATAAGGAGAGTGGGAATCGGAAGCCTAATGGATAATTAATGGATAGATGGTTAAGCAATGCGTCTGGTGAAATCCGAAACATATAAATGCTATTCCCGACGGCTTGTAAATCAGGTGGTTTATATTTTCAATAAAAAAGCTACGATATTGCCAAAAAATAAGAAATCACAAAAACGAAAATCCAGTTCAGTGTCGTCCTTATTAGCCTAAGCAGAGCCGCAGACTGCACATGCTAATCTTGGACGGCACATGAAGCACATGCATTAAGCCCAGCTTTCCCAGAACGGGGCTCATATAATATCACAGGCATAAACAAACATAAACGACGTGGTACCAGTTTTAAGACAAAATATTTATTTCTACCCACACCGTTTTAAGAGTTTGAGAATACAATCAATTTTTAAGGCATTCCTTATTTAAAGCAACTGTGATACAATATCGGACGATAAATGATAAATTAAATAACAAGATAGAAGCTTTTCAATTATTTCAATTCCTTCAATTCTAAGATGCACTATTCACAGTGAAACAAATCTTATAAGGGACCTTTCCCGTCCATCTTAACTACACAATTACAACATTAATTAGATGTTCGTCTGGCTTAACAGGAATGTTTTGTCATACGTTGCTTATAAATGTCACGGTGGCGAGTAGTGTTAAATGTCAAAGAGTCAAGGTTTCTATTACAGTCAACAGGTATAGATTGTCTCCGTTCTCTTTACATGCTTTTTAATTTGTGCAATATATTGTTGTTATTGTATTTGTGTATGAAATAAAATGAAAATAGTTTATTTGTGTATTGAAGATGGTATATACAATGGCGTTAATAATGTAATAACGGGTTCCTTTTTTAAGATTCCGCATTAATAAATGACAAATGTGCAGGTATTAACTATTGAAACGTGCAATCGGTAAATAGAAATAAGTAATAAAGCACACTTGTTTTCCTTCGTACTTACTTCTCAATATCGCTTGAATCGCAACCTTAGAAACCATAGTAAATACTGATATAATTTGTGAATACTGATATAATTTGTGACGAGTATGTTCGATAATTAACTCTCATTAATATCTAAATGCGAACGCACTTGTACTGGATATTTCTTTAAAAAAAAACACCAAATTAACGAATCAAAACGTCAGATAGTCCTCTTGTAACTCCCTCATAATTACGATACGTTTAATAAATAACATCCCGAAATTACGAGTTAAGTTCTGACGATTGCCTCACATCACACATAATTTCGACTCGCTCTGACCATTTACGCACTCATAATTAAGACTGTTTATGTATAAATCGTTAAAACGATTTGTTGATTAGTTATTTCGACTGTCGGACTAGCTTGCAAGACACTTTAGCGTCTAGAAAAAAGGCCTTGGCAAACAGCGTAGACACAGATGAGACGCCGCGTGATGCGGCGTCTCGTCTTGGTCTGCAATGTTTGCTTAAAGGAATTTCTGTAAGAAATATTCTAAATATAGAAATAAATATACTAGACATCCCCAATTTTGGAAATAAATTGATCCAATTAAGATGAATGGGAGAGTCCACTCGGCATAAATGGGTTACGGAGACCGTGAGTTCGGGCCCTGCAACGAACTGATTTTCTCGCGGGCAAACTTTCACGCACTGATGTTAGCATGTGAATGGCTAAAGAAAACATTTAAATGGGATCATAATAGTTGCATGGCTCTAGTGCAAATCGTGCCGGAGGATATAGTAGCAAGGACGGACGGACGGACGGAAAGACGGCGGAGATAACATAATCCCCCCGCTCCAATTCGGAGCGAGGCGATAAAAATAGCTTTCATTTCACGTTAGACTTGATTATTTTATATGTTCTGTGATTGTATTAATCGATTCAGTTTCGTTTTTTTCGGGCTTCATTCCGAACCCAAACAGCAGACAAAAAAGCTAAAAAGAGCACTAAACGTTAAACGACATGAAAATAAACAAAATGACATCACTTAAGTTAATTGTTCGTTTGCTAGATGTGGTGTTATCTCGATTATTGCATGCTGATGGGAAACAAGTATTTCTTCCTAACACACAAAATATGGTATTATACTTATGGCATTGACTGAGCGTTATAATAATGCACCATGGTAAATACAAATTAGGACGTCGCCTAATATTGATACGATGGATAATACAAATACTATGACGTTAGGTAACGTCATCATATTACAAAACTTTGAAAGTAAAAATACTATCACGTCATGGAACGTTCATCACTATTATTAATGTAATAACAGTGTGTGTTTTTCTCGCCATTTTAGGAATGGGGTCGGGTCCTTTTGGATTGGGAAAATCTTGTCATTTCCGCTTAAATTGAAAAAAGAGAATTGTTGTTTCTTTGGCTAAGAAATGCTTTAAAATTCAGAGTAAAAGTGATTTCAATATGACATTTTATAAGATTCAACTCAGATGGCTTTTTTCAATAGAAAATGGGTTCTACTGTAAGCCAAAAATTTTAACGAAAAGAAACTATTAGGTATCAACGTTTACAAAAAATACTCCGATGTCACTGAACGCACGGACTCTAGATGAGTCAATATACGCTCCGTGCTGAAGGTTAATCTTTATTGTTTAGTGAAGTATTTATAAACAATGACGTCACGTAACGACTTAATGTTACTCGTTATTACGTGCAGTGGTTTATAAAATTGTGACGTCACGTAAACGTGTTTTGGTTAAAAATAAAATACTATCATATGACGTCATTTACCCGTATAGCTTTTACTACGTAATATTGATGGTGAAACACTATGACGTCGCGTTATTTAACAGTTATTTAAACGTACCGTGGTTAATAAAACTACGTATGACGTCAGTTCCATTTATGTGTTCTATGGCTTTTCCCAATGTAAGGTTGACTCTACTGTGGAACTCTATGTCGTCTGTTACTGTTTCTCCGTCTTCGTTAAGCAGCGAATTATACAGGGTAATCATGAACTTTGGTGCCGAATTTTCGTATTCGTGTTTCACGATGTTCGGACGTTGGTGTAGGCCGAGTAACGTCAAAATTTCGTGCTGCATTTCTGCCTGTTTGCGTTTGTTGTGGTGGTCAACAATCATCGTCTGCTGTAAACGATTGTCCGCGAAAAACTCGGAGCAGAAGACCAGTTGATATGTTTCGAGGAAAAGACCCAAACAACACAGGAATTTTGGTAGATCCATGTTAAACACTCAGAATGTCGCGACTTTATTTGGGGTCTAATGTCTTATATATGAATCATGCTCATATATAGCACACTGTTTATCTCTGATTAAATAATCCAAATAACGTCTAAAACTCGAAATCGTCACATAATCTTTGATTGATCACTGGTCTATAACGAGATAAATATCCCTAAATTTCGTTCACTTGCAAATCAATAAAACACCTGCTAAATGTTTTCAGCTTTTAAACTTGTATAATGAACCGTCTGACAAAGCGTTCGCTGTATAGAAGGAATGTTAAACATACACAAAGAAAACCTGAGCACTTAACTTGTCCGTGGGCTAAATAACGTATTTACCTGTGTGATCTATTTTTAGACGACGCAATAACTTCGGATGATCTTTATCGTGATTGGTATATTACGATCTGTAATCGTGTAATATCGACATTCTCCGGAAAACTCCGTGAGATAAACTCACAATCGTGATACATCGGCTATCTCGGATTCCTCCGTAAGATATTATGAAATAAATCGTCTGCTGATCCAGAGTGATAAACTCAAGGATTTTTTTCGGTCTAAAACAGGTTAAAAAACACTTTGTCTTACAAGCAACAAATGAACGAACAGATGAACAAATAAAGGAAAGGTTTGGTAAAATTAACAGATATATGAATAAATAAACACATCAAATTGATTTAAAAAAACAGATGTTTTTAATGAAATAAATAAAACATACATGTACAATAATAAATTGTAAGTTATTTCAATGAGCAAACAAATAATACCCGTACGTGTTGTATTAATCTCCGAAAGTGTGCACTATTTTCCGTATAATCTTATGTAAGCCATTATCATAATATCAGTATTAATATCTGAATTTCAGAAAAAAAAACGTAATCCCCCAGTGCAATTTCAGAGAAATATTACATGTAACCGATCATTTTCACAACTACAACGTCAGAACATTCCGCTACCTGATCGCTATTAATGAGACATTGTTTAACCAGACATTTTTGGTTCGTGTAGAAAACATAGACTAAACACTATTTCCAAAGAAAAGATATTACTCCTTCCCAGTTAAAGGACTACTTTCTATTCATTGTTAGTCATAAACATCACAAGTGCTGTTTTTTAAATCACAAACAACACACATCTGTTTGAATACAATATTTAAACGGCTGAACACATTAGCTATCCACTAACGATGGTTTGTTAATATTTTAATTTAACTTTAAACATGTTTGAAATCTGTGAAAGCGTCAGTTACGACGTGCTCGTGGTCGTAGTAGAAAATTGATAAAATTTTCCGAATTGCAGCCTGCACGATTTTTTTTTTCATGCGATGGTCATTAACATGGCTAGTGTGGAGATCTCTGTGCGTTGTTCCGTACATACAAACCTCAATCATTTTTACCTGGTGGCATATTCCCAACAATCCTAAGGGACGACTTAGGCAATATTTTAAATAAATTTTATTTTTACTTCGTTTACGTAAAAACTGGGCTAGATTAAACTTTACCGGTACGCACTTGTTTACCACTATCGACAAAGCGGGGGTTTGGGGGCGGTAGCCCCCGATACTAAGGAAATATATAGGATAAAAAGGATTGTAAGGTGTTGCGTTAGTTGTTATGTGTTAGGTGTAAAGGGTTAGGGTTAAGGTTAGGGTTAGGGTTAGGGTACGCTGTTTGATGTTAAGTGTTGTGTACCGGTAAAGTTCAATCGTCCCAAAAACTGTTTTAAACAAGTACATATTGCTAATAAGATTAATATGATCTCCATTTGTGATCAATATACTATCAATTGAATTTGGCCTAGAAAAGGGTGATATGGCTATTAATCTAAATTATAAATTTAGTTTCAGAATTTACTTTGAAACTTTATGAATACCGACCTTTTCATACCCAAACGACGAATCTCGTATAATTATGGCGTTCCCGCAAATGCATCTGAACCTTGCTCCGGGAAAACGGGGCTTAAGGCATGACCGTTTATTGTCGTCCCAGATAAGCCTGTGCAGTTCGTGCATGCTAATCATAAGAGACTTTTTCCGCTTTTAAGGTATTGTTCGTGTAATGGGAGCGAAAATCCAGTTTAGCAGGCAAGTGTTGTCCCTGAGTAACCTGTGCGGACTACACAGGCTAATCCGGGACGATACTTTACGCACATGCACTAAGCCCCGTTTTCCCAGAGCGAGGCTAATAACTTTAATGGTAGGTATCGTGCTGAGGTATGTGTACTTGTACATCGAATACACAATGTGGTCTTGACATTGTGTAAACTAGCGTTGGTAATATTTAAAACTCAGTCACTTAATGAAGCTTTCGAGATAACATTTATACGTGAGTATTAAACTTACTAAATTGTTATACCTATATTCATAAACATGTAGCTACTAGATTGAGTTCACTTGAAATTTCTACGTTATTCAGACAGTTTTAGCTGCTAGTGATCCAATACATACCAAATTCACATTAGTACGTAATTTAAAGATCTGCATAATAATGTTAACATCGATTGATGATAACCAAATACCCGGATGTTACTCCTTTCAGAATCATGAGTGGATACGCTGACCACAGTGACGCTCTGGACCCCAAATATGGCGACCCATTCCCGGTCCCAATCGTCATGGCAACGGAAGAAACCCTGAAAGGGTATGGAACAATCGTGACCAACTTTGACGAGACAAAAGTTGAGATTACACCGTGGCCAGTTAAGGGTAAGCCGTTTAGTCGCATTTTTATGTTGCAAAACCTACTGTATTGAAGTGTATTAAAAAGTTCCGACTGTTTTGGTATCTACCGTTATATACGCGGCTGTTCTTGTTTACTTCTTGATATTGTTATTGGTCGTGTTAATTAAGGTATGGTAATTGTATGAGTGTGAACATGTGTGTTCGTGTGTGCGTGTTTGTGTGTGCGAGTGCGTGCCTGCGTGAGAGTGTGTGCATATGTGAAAATGTAATCAACAAGAAAATAATTGTATTAAATACTTTATGTAAATAAATAATTGTTCATTGACACCATTTCAATATTGAAAGAGAAATCAATAATATAAGAGAAGTCATGTAATAGAGTTGCTTTTTATGACACTTCTATAACACTGTTACAGTAACCTTATGCGTCAAAGTCTACATGTTCGCATGAAATTCAGAAATGCATTATGCATACCATAGTTGTTTGAAAGCCTCATTGAAAATAAGATTGCACTTGTTAAAACGTTTGCATGACTTTGTATCACTGTGTTGTCTTAATGAGTTACCTTCAGAAAATAAATAGATTATTATTACTATTATTATATTATTATACGCACAAGAAAAATGCGAGTCATTTATTTGCGTGTAAACAAAGATAATTAATACGAACATTATTTTGATAATAATTACTCTTATATATGAGGTCGATTAACATCGGTAGATTACATCTAATTATTTGGACTAGATTATTATATAATCTGACATCGTTGAGAGCTACATTTAATTCAGAAATCGGGCTTGTTTTCTACATTTTTTTCGATGTTTATATGATATGTTAGCAATTATAACTTTGAGCACAATTAGCAGAGGTGGCAAGCACGATGAGACGGAGTGTTACGCACACGATCAAAATCCCAATGTGCAAGGTTAAGGTTACTTCTCAAGGTCGAATAACAAGTATAATAAAGTAGATCGTAACACTTTATCCCGTGTGTTATTTTGTCCAACAGGGATGTACTTTAAATACCTTGACAAAAGCGAAGGAAATGTTTGACGGCAAGTTGCACACAAGACACAGGGCCCAAGTCTCAATTCCACCATTCAAGGTCAAAAGTCAAAACTAATTAGAGTGCATATCAAGGATTGTCACATACTAGTTAAAGAATAATAACAAAAGTTGCAAGTATTTTGAGGCGCCGTAATCCAACGCCAAGGCCATATTTACAGGTCAAAGGTAACATAGTTTGCAATCGTTTACTTATATAAAGACTTTATAGAATGGGATATCTACAGGACAATGATTATTTGGTTCAAACCGTTTTGATCGAAGTTTGCGCGGAAAATGTATATTTATTTCTGATTATGTTAAATGTTGACAACAACAACTTTGTTATAGTTGTGTGAACTCTTTAATACTGTTCAACTCACTACCCCTGGTTCTTTCTTTTCAGAAAAACGTAAATCTCTATGAAACTTCATTCTTTTAAAACGAGTCGTGTTATGTTGCTCTCAGGTTGGCGACCACTTTTTTCCGGTACCGGAGACAGTGGCGGCGAAATCAGCGGCGAATTTCTCTACAAATGGACGGGCGAATACTGCACGGCTTTGAACAAGGCCGTTGACGGCGATTACGTCACGGGGCGGTTACCAGGCAACGTATCACCTAACAACCGATCGCATGTGCTTGTGAGAGAGGCTAACTACCACCCTGACGGTGACCAGGTGTTTTTTCCCACAAAGAAAGAACCGTTCGTGGCATTGCTAGCACTTCCGGGCGATGACATCAAACTCGAGGACTTCGTTGCATTCTATTTCGACGGGAGTTTTGGTTTTCAGATTCACGCAGATATCTGGCACCAGCCCCTGTATCCGGTCAGCGACGAGGCGGTGTTTCTCGGGAAACAGGGCGCCGTGCACGCATGCGTGGTGGTTGACACGGCAAAGGAGTTCGGGAAGTACCTGCTGGTTCCCTTGACCCCGCCAGAGAAATAGAGGTTGATGCCCGGCAACTTGGACGGACTGATTAGACTGATGCAGTCGTTTTTGTCGGACATTCTATTCATATTAATTATATTACTAAAATAGAATCCGGGGACTTTCACTCCCACTTTGGACATCGTCCTCTGAACGGAAGTAGACTGATGCAGTCTGTCACCTTTTAATGCATTATAATTGTATGATCCTCTTTCTTGGAAAATTGTGTTTGATGCTTGTCTCGAACTGGGAAAACAGAGTTTAATGCATTTGCGTAAAGTGTCGTCCCAGATTAGCATGTGAAGCCCGTAGGGACGGCACTTGCCACATTTTTACGGAATTTTTCATTTAAAATACGTCTCTTCTTAGCGAAAATCCTGTTTACGCCTTTAGTGTCGTCTCTGATTAGCCTGTGTGGACTGCACAGGCCAATCTTGGAAGACACTTATCGCTCATGCATAAAGCAAAGTTTTCCCAGAACGAGGTTCGTTTAGCCATGTGTAAATTGGTTATTTTTTATGTACCGGTAATGTAAACAGCGCTTGCCATTCTTAGCTTCCTCAAGAAAGTTAACCGAAAATTGTCGCAAAAAAGTTAAATATAACTTGGTGAAATATAAAACAAAATATATTCGTCAACATTTCCTTGATTTGTTCTGTTTTGATGCAGTAGAACGTTTCTCCGTACATATATTGAATGTTGTCAAATTTCATTCTTCTTAGACTGTAAGCAGTGTATATATATATATATATATTTGTAATGTTGATGAAGCATATTTTCGATCTTTCTTATTCCTAGTTTGTTTGACAATTTTCTGCTGAATGTCTTTTACGGATTGACCATGTTTCTTCGTATTCTTATCCCTTTCCAACATATCCACTAATCGTTTTACTAGATTTTCGATACTTACGACATCAAAATACTAATCGTATCCGTGTAGTATTCAATCCACGCGCCATGGTTCGGCATTCATGTTTTTATTTTCTGTCTGCATATGTATATGGGCCGTGCTCTGTGAAAATGGGGTTTAATGCATGTGCGTTAAGTGCCGTCCCAGATAAGCCTGTGCAGTCTGCACAGGCTTATCAGGGGTGACACTTTCCGCTCAAATTGGATTTTTGCTAAGAAGCTACTTTCTTTAAACATAAAATATCATAAAAGCAGAAAGGGTCGGTCCTGATTAGCCTTTGCGGCACTTTACGCACATGCTTTAAACTACCTTTTCACAGAACACGGCCTATATGGATTAGACGCGTGTTTGTTTTGTGATGAATTCTAGGCTGTGATGTTTGGCTAGCCCTCAAACTGGTCCAAAACCCCAAATGCTTTGCACTGACCGCTCAAAGGCGGTGATCTCAGCGTTAATTGATTTATTCTTATATTTGGTGTTCTGTTTTAAAAAATATAGAAAAAGAACAATAATTTCCCACCTGACAGAAACTTTCTTGAGTTACATCGTTTGCTATTTCACAGTTAAGGTGTTTGTTTTCAGAGACGAAACTATGCAAGTTAACGAAATTCTTGCAAAGAATTTTTTACACAAGTGCTTGACTAGTAATTAGATAAAACATAATAAGCCTCATTCTGTGATGCACATGCGTCACGTGTCATTCCGTATTTGGATGTACAGTATGCACTGGCTAATCAAGGATGACACTGACCGCTTTATGGAAGAAAGGAAGTCTGAAGGTAGTCTAGTCTTTTTTTAAATTAAACTCCAAATAAGGCAGAAAGTGTCGTTCCAAATAAGCAGGCTTAGTTGGGATGACACTTTACGCTCAAGCATTAAGACCCGTTTTTCCAGAACGAGGCTAATATACATGTAGTGTAGAGTTGACCTATCCCTGGGCGAAAACAGTTGGGAAAACAAAGATTTGTGTCCGTTTAACTTGTTTAATTTTGTGCATAATTATGTTTCGTTTGCATGTTTTAAGGGGGTTTATTATATAAAAGAAAGGTGCACGCAAAGGTTTCCACTGTCTAAATGGCAAATGCAACCTTACAATTTCAAGGGAGAATACTGAGATATCACAGCACTTTCGAATTCAACACATGTTTACCTCCCTTGTAAATACGCAGTCAGCTGATCAGGGGAGGTCACTTACAAGGAGAACCCACATGACGATCATGTGACACATTTGAGACGCACATGTGACTTTGTGAAAGTTTGTCATGTGACAAACAGAAAGAGAGGCGTAATTCTGCTTACATATAAATTCAAGACAACGTGCGATTGACTTTAGTTTGGTGGAAATAACCGAGGTAAGAGGTTGTTAAATTACCCCTTCTGTTTACCTTTCTGTTTTTCTAATAATTAGATCTATACAATTGATCGAAAGGATTACACAACATGTTTTTTACAGTTCCGCTTCAATTGATTCATCTTTAATTTTGATTTAGCATACATAATTGTTTTGGAGGAATATAATATTGGACAGAATATAAAATTAGCTGTTAACAGTAGCCATATCGATCAAGCTCAAATCAATTAAGGGAAAATATTGTGTATATTATTTGTAAATCAGTTTTCAAGAGGCTTAAATTTGGTTGATTTCAACTTATTAAACAAATAAGTGTATAAAATCTTCATTATTTGTTGTTATTTTTCATTGATTTCAGATTATGACGGTACTTTTTTTACCTGTTCAGGTGTGTTAACTTTAACAAAACCAGGAATGTTTTGTATAGTTTTACTTCCTTGTAAATTGAAAGCAATTTAATATTAAATCAAATTTATATTTTGTATCAAATATATGTTTTACATACAAAATAACAAACATTGGTTTAAAACCTCATTTAACAGCTGAGATTCCAAATCTGACCTGTAAACGATTCCTATATGTATTGCCAGTACCAGGAAAACCTTTACCGGTATTTCAACAGAGGTTATGTGTCCCCTGCAGTCACGGATTACCCATTAGGCAACTGCCAAAGGGCCCCACAACTTTAAGGGGCTCCTTAGACCATATGTTTTCTTAACTTCTTAATCTGAATATTATATTATTTTGTATTGGTGTTGCGGTATTACAATGTCATTCTATACTTATTAAAGGACATTTTCATGTGTTATGTCTTGCCAGCTATGGCCCTGGTAGGCTAATTAAAACTACTGGGCACTGGCATTCTTGTTGACACCAGGTTGACAAGGGATCTGGAGGAGGGTGGGCCTCCACGATGATAATCCGGAACTGTGTGTCCCCACTTTCTCATTCTTGATTCTTGAGTGTTGTTTTCATGGGCCATTTTACTTTGCAGAAGCATAGTTAAATAGCTCATAGCCAATTAAACAAGGCATCATCAAAGCACGGTTTCAAGAAGTGTTATCGCTCGCGACTGTCCATTTCAATGTTTAACTTTGCACAAGTTACCTATAAATAAGGCAACTTATGGCCGAGATTCCTTTGTCCAGCCATTGTCCTGATCTGATTGAATTTAATAAAGTAAATTTCAAGCAAAGAGTTCATCAATAAAAGGTGAAGAAGTCACTTCTTCTTCATGTAATTAATGGTTGAAGTTAATGTGTCTCCAGCGAAGTTGTGGCCCTCACGGCTGAGCCCTTTCTTCCTTGTTCTCTTCCAATAGTGCATCAATTCATTGTTCAGTTTTTAGAAATATAATTTCTAAGGTGTATTAGTTCAGAGACCTTTACATTGTTTATGTAGGTCCCTGGTTAGTTGAACTTAAATTAGTCAATATAATACTGAACACTCTTTTTATTCACAATTTAAAGTATTTCTTGGCAAAAAAAACAAGAACACCAATATCCTAATTTTGCCCAAACAGCGTGATTTTAACCAATAAAGAGGTCTCTGGCCCCATTCTTGAAATCGTCTATAAACACTTGTTTATTTCCCATTTCATTTGTTTCATTTCCTGATATATTTAGGGAAAAAATCATGCAAAAGTGAGACTCATTGAACTGGGTTATTGATAGGATTACTGATTGGATTATTTAGGAATTGTACATTCTCGAATTTAACTTTTTTTTCTACTTGCAAAACATTGCAAGCAGCTTTAATACCAACTCGCAAAATCAAAAACATTCTCGCAAATTTTGCTGGGAATATAATTTAATTTCGTTTTTTTATTCAACAGTTAACTTTGCTTTATCTTTCGTATTGTTATTTCCATCTGTGGGCAAAAAGAAACTAGTTATTTTTCGCTTCGACGCCATGTCTATTCAAGTTCAATGAACATATGTGAATTAGTCGACTGTACCAATACCATCCTCGTATCTGTACTATAAGTATACTAGTCTATATACAAGGTGCGGGCTTCCGCATACGGGTATTAGGACGTTCTATGACCTATGGTTTAGCGTTCAGGACGTCAAACGCATTATTACTGTTTTTTTTTCACTATTTCTTTACTCGCAAAAAAATTACTAGTGGCTTAAAACTTAACTCGCAATCGGTATTTTTCACTCGCATTTTGCGAGTGTTAATTTCGAGCCCTGTCTCGGACGAGTTTGGAAATGGTCCAGATCGGTGAAAAAACATGGGTGCCAGTGGGTGGGGCATTTTTCTCTATATCATTATGTATATAGTGAAAACATGTGAACACTCTAGAAGTCACATTTTTGGCCCAATTTTCATGAAATTTGGTCAGAACATTTGTTTCCTTGATATGAGAGTTGAGTTTGAAAATGGTTCCGGTTAGTTGAATAACATGGCAGCCGGGGGGGGGGGGCAGTTTTCTCATACATATATATAGTAAAAAAAGCTTGTGAACACTCTAGAAGTCACATTTTTTGCCAAATCATCATGAAACTTGGTGAAAAGATTGGTTTTATATATATCACATAATAAATGCCAAAGTTATTACCTTTAGATTATCCAAATTTTCATTAAATTATACAAAATCCTTGTAAACACTCTAGAGGTCACAATTTTGTTTCAGATTTTATGAATCTTGGTCGTAATATTTATTTTTGTAAGCAAAGTTTGATGTTTGGTAAGGGGTCAACTCAAAATATAGGTCACCAGGTCAAATCTTACAAAATTAAAATCACTCCATATGCCAGAGTTTTGGTTCAATAATAATGAAACTTGACCAGGATGTTTGTCTGGACAATATCTAGGTCAAGTTTGACGTTTGGTAAAGATTGAATGAACCGACTCCTCTCAGGTGAGCGAACAAGGGCCATCTTGGCCATCTTGTTTCCTAAAGTATGAAAGCTATTACTTTTATACTTGCAACACTTACCAACTATCATAAGAGGACTGTGCAGGCAAAGTTATGTAACTCTGACTGGCATTTTGACAGAATTATGGCCCCTTTTATTCTTAGATAATTGAACATTTGGTTAAGTTTTGTGTTTTGGTCCATTTTACTCCTAAAGTATCATAGCTATTGCTTTCAGACTTTGAAAACTCACTAACTATCGTAAGTGGACTGTACAGGGCAAGTTGCATAACTCTGGTTGTCTTTATAACAGAATTATGACCCTTTTTTGTCTTAGTAACTTTGAATATTTTGTTATATTTTGTGTTTAGATCCACTTTACTTCTTAAGTATCGAGGCTATTGGTTTCAAACTTCAAATACTTTATTACTATCATGAGAGTACTGTACCTGGCAAGTTGAATTTGACCTTGACCTTTGAATGACATTTACTCTCAAGGTCAAATTAATAAATTTTGCTAAAATCGCCTTAACTTCTTTATTTAGGATCAGATTTGATTCTTACTTTGACAAAACAACACTTACATGACATACCAAAATGGACTCCACTCCAACCATCCACCACTCCCCACCCCAGAATCCCCCTTCCCCCCCATTTGTTTTCCTTATTTTTGAAAGATCATCTAATAAATGACCACACACCCACATTATAGTCAGAATCCCCCTTCCCCCCCATTTGTTTTCCTTATTTTTGAAAGATCATCTAATAAATGACCACACACCCACATTATAGTATACCCCATCTCCATCCCCACCTTACCCCCCAACACACCCAAAAAGATTTTTTTTAACCATGGTAAAAAACAAACAAATATTTATTTATTTTATTTATGAAGGACCGTCCAACCATCCCAAGCTGTTGCTACATGTGTATCAAACATGAAATAAAATCTTATTGTTTTATGTCTTATCAAATGTTCAATAGATTTTGGAAATATACCTGAACTCAGAATCGTCTATACAGTACAACTTTTTTAAACATAAGCAATCAATATGTTTCAATTATGGTCCTTTTCCACTAACTTGTCTAAGAATATGACTATATTACCTTGACCTTATTGAATATGAACTATTTTCCCATGATTGCTTGGTTATAATGTCAAGCAATCGAATAGTCGAGCGCACTGTCTTCTGACATCTCTTGTTAATGGTTGTGGTTTTATTGTAATTGCAATAAAATAAAAAAAATGACCTGGGGTTGCTACCACTATAGCACTCTTAGTTTCCTCTCTATTATTTAATCACTGGGTGAGTTCAAATTTTGCCTATCAACTTATTATCCTGTGTAAAAAGATTTCATATCGGAAGATTATCTAAATCTTGGCCTCACCTATTGTAAATTAAAAAGCAGCAAATAAATCATGTGTATAATTGTCAAGTTTACACTTTGTCAAAAGCATAAATATATATCCATTAACTTGCATTAAGGAAGGATTTGAATATAACTTGACAGAATGTTATCTGAGCTTTACTAAATTGTTTGCTTATTGTGTGCCCCTTTTATGTTTATCAGTCTGCTCCTTCCATCCGACCTTTCATAGGATGGCTACGTGTTGTGTGCAAGCAGTGTTTGTAACTAACTAATCTGAGTTACATGTAGGAGTCCTTTGGACATCTTACTTTTAAAATTTAGGAGTCCGGACAGATTTCAAGGAGTCCAACAACAGTGTGTTTGTTTTCGTTCAAATTTGGGTCTGTTAGTGGGACCCAATCCCTATTGATAACAGTTTTTATCCAATTACCAGATGAAAATCGATAGTATAACAACGATCCTATAAAGTTTAGCTTTATACTATCACTATTTTTAGATCAGAGTTGGGTTTCTTCAATAGTTGGATAATATGTTTTTTCTGTTTTAACGTTTATATCTTGGCTTTCACATAAACCGGATGACCGGAATCCAGTAAAATAGTCACATGATTAATACGATTAGTTGCCCGGTTGACGTAATTTAAGAGCTATATTTAGAATCACTGGTATTCCCAGATTTGAGTGTTTGTCGGGAGAGAGAAAGAGCGTAAGATCGTTTGATATGGTACCAATTGGATAAGTGTTGACTTCCCAAAAGAAAAAAAACATTTCTTTGAGGGTAAAATATTATATTTTGGTGAAAAATTATATTTTTGGAGGGAAAATGGTATTTTTAGGGGAAAAAGTCTGGTAGGGAAAACGCCGAATATCGGCGTCACTTTATTAGTTAAAAAAACCCTGGAGTCTCTTTTTAAGGAGTCTTGGTCTCCCGGACTCATGTTATTGTCTTATGCTGGCAAACATTCAGGTCTTTTCCTGGCGTATCTATGGATCAGTTTAAGTGACCAATTCCCAAACCCAAACCAAAATTGTAAAAGAAAATCCAATCTGAATTTTTTTTTACAATTTCCGAAAATAAAATTAAAAGGGTCACCTTGTAATAATCATTGTGTCTGAATTGAATTTCATTTACTTCATATGATTTTGAATTACCAGGGTTTTTTTTGGCCCGATTTTATAGCCGAAATTCGGCTATGTTCCCAATCCCAAAAAGTATACTTTTTTCCCAAAATGTGGCAAAAAATTCCCAATTTCAAAAAAAAAAAAAATTTTTTTTTTTTTTTTTGGAAAGAAGTGTCTTTTGCGTATTTTATCTCAATTTTAATTCAATTACATCTCACAAAGTATTTTATGATTTTGTTCTTTTAATTTTAATGATTATAAAGTGTTATATCAAATTTAGTATTTCCCTATTTAGTGGACTTTTCGTGTGCAAAAAAAACGCTAATGAATTAATTTTCCCAATTTCATGAAAATGCCGATAAAATTCCCAATTCCAAAGCCATGGGCTATCTTCCCAAAAAGTGGGAAAAAAAACCTGATTTCATATGTATTATTCAAAGTTATATTAAATTAGTTTTTCCCAAATCAGCAGACTATTTGCCCGAAAAAATTCCCAATGCCGAAATCGCATTTGTTTCCAAAATGACCAGGAAAAGGCCGTGCGGTACGTTAATTATTGTGTTCAGTCCATTTGATATTTTGACTGTATTTAATAATGTGTTATTTATATTTTATAGGTGACACTGAAATAATGGCCGGTTCCTACGACAAGCGTTGACTCTCATTAAGACACTTGTGTTGTTAACAAAATGGCGAGTTTAGCTGATGTGTTTAAGGACAAGGAAAGGACAAACTGGCTGAAAGCGTGGTTAGCCATAGACATTGCAAAGTCTGGCTTGGAACACTTCGCTGACAACGAGGCTCATAATTTTCACCAGCACATTTACAGCCAAGTAACATCTACTCGTAAGTCACCATTATCTACTTGCACCAGCTGTACCACAGACAATGTATGGTACAACAATCAATGTCCTATGCAGATTTGCAATAAAGTTTGTCAGAAAATCAACAATGAACATCGGTATAAAAATAACAACAAAAATGAATATTGTTGGTCTTGGAAGAATACATCTGCGGAATTGTGGCAAACAAACTATTGGGAAATAGCAAAATGTTTTTTCCCACCAGATGGATATGCTGCCACGAGTTCAATCCAAGATACAGACTTCAACGGAGTGGTCAGTTTTTTGCTGAACTGCAAACACTTTGATAGCAAGTTCTCTTTTCCAATAACAAAGGGAACGCCAACCCAAAGACCTGCCTGCCTCCTGTATGAGGTAAGAATTTATAAATTAGTGTCTCCTGACAATAGTAATGTGTGCATTTATTTACGAAGTAGGCTACATTTTAGTATTTTAAAGAGTTATGCATACATAACATTAATGTACTTATTAGCAGTTATGTTAATCAGACATATATAACTTGGATCTTTTGTTGTGATCTAATCAAAGGATTTGTACGTACCATATTTATAAGGTTAAATTTAATTTGTTTATAATATTATCTCCATAATGAGGGTTTGGTCCTAACAATCGCCTTGTTCTTTGTGCAAAGTTTATTTATTCACTCACAAAAACATTAACTTTTGAACAATTGAACATTTATATGAAGTTTTAAGAATTTGCACTGTTCGTCAAATTGCAAATCTAAAATTTCTTAATACTGAAAAGAAATTAAGAATATATTTACCCCAAATATAAGTTGTTTAGTTTACTAACGTTCATAGGATGTAAGTGTTCAAACAAGCAATAACGTATATGGTGTGCTACCGTATCAGGGTTCGACAAATCCACTCGCCCGCTCGTAATTACGAGTAGAAATCGGCTCTGGATGAGTGAATATTGCAGCAGCGCTCGTCCTGCAGGGCAAGTGGCATTTCCGACCGAAAAGATTAAAATTTCAAATTTTAGCACATCTTTACCAAACAAAACAACGTAAAAATCAGCGATTTAAAATTAGCTGAAAGTTGATTACTCAACACTTTAAGAAAATAAGTCCTGTTCCCGTTACGCGCTGATACCGGTATGTTCCGTGAATGTATCTTATACAGTACGGTATACTGTCTTTTAATACTGCTAAAAAATCGTATGAATTCTTTACATCTTTAGATTGAAAGAGTGGATATTAGCAAGTTTTAATGGACGAAAACTGCCTTTTGTACACACAGAGGCTTGTTTGAGTTTAACAAAATGAAATGCCTTTGGGACTCTAAAATGCTCCTAAAATGTAATCATAATTAAGGATGTCACGTTTAAACGGTCGCGTTTCATGTTTTACTGAAAAATGTTTACTTAAACAGTAAACGTAAAAACGACAGTCAATATCAATATAATAAATATTCGGGTGCAAATAACGTAGCCGACTAGCCGTACGAAGTATATCGATGAAGAACTGCGAAATACGGGTACTTGCGGTAAATCCGGGCAACCAAATTCGGCAGTAATTTATTTCTGATTGGTTAGCCGATGGCAGAGACATGAACGGAAACGAACGGAAAATCTTCGCTACTTTCCGAAAATCTTACAACTTGGCAACGAAACAGTGCATATCCCTTGTCAAAAAAGTGAGCAAAATCCGGTTATAACCCAGTTTTAAACTGGGTTAAACCCTGCGGTATTGGCACCGAGCTAAAAGCGAGTCTTTTAAACACACTTTTTGCTTACCGACTTGGTTTTATCTGAGTTGAATCTTGGTTTAACTCGCTTAAAGCCAATATAGTGGGTTTTTTAACCATCTTAAGTGGGTTTAAAGTGAGTTTTCTTCAGGCAGCTGTGATTAACTCTGCGGTATTTGCACTGTGCTAAAAGCGGGTTTTTCAGACACGCTTTTAGCTTACCGACTGGGTTTTTTAGCTTACCGACTTGGTTTTTTCTGAGTTAAATCTTGGTTTAACTCGCTTTAAACCAACATAGTGGGTTTTTTAATCATCTTAAGTGGGTTTAAAGTGAGTATGATTTTCTACAAGTTGGTTTTTTGAGGTTTTTTAAACATGCTTAGACCAACTTCTGTCTGTGGAGTTGGTTTTAAGTGGGTAAAAAGTGTGTTTTTTATGTGAGCTATAAGCAGGCTAAACACGGTTTTTAAGTGAGCAAGTGAGCTGAAAGCACGCCTTTCTTAGTTTTTTCCACAGTGAAAACATGCTTTTAACTCGCTTTAAACCTAGTTATTAACAGTATTTTATCTGTGAAGAAAACAAAGCAATTTGTGGGTTTGGGTAAGTTGATTTTTGTGGGTTTTAACAGTGTTATAGTGAGTTTTTTTTTAAGACAGTAGGTTTTTTGTGAGCCTTAGGTGGGATTTTGCAGTGTGAAAAAAAAAATGTTGGACTGATATGTTCTAGAAAAAATGGTTTTTGTGAAGCAATTGCAGCAGTTCATTATAAGCCCCATGTGGTTAAAAGGGGAAAAAACACAATGTGTACGAAAATTATGTTTATATGACAAAAATAGTACACCGCAAATTAATACAAACAGATTATTTTTACAATACATTATACAATAATAGACATTTATAGAAGATTTTAAAGCAAAAGGTTGACCACAGTGGACCACTGCGGGTGGAGTATTTAGACCGCAGCTGCTGCAGAGACCTGTATCTGAGCTGTTGGAGGTACCTGAACCGCAGTGGAATGAGGAACCTGGATTTCAGCGTATGGAGGGACCTTGACGGCATACGGTGATGGGACCTGCACAGCAGCCACTGGAGAGACCTTGACTGCTAGGGGACCTGGACAGCAGCCAGTGCAGGGACCTAGACCTGATCTTGGCGGGTGGAGGGACCTGGAAAGCAGCTGGTAGAGAGACCTGGAAAGCAGGCGCTGGAGCGACATGTACCATTGATGCTGCTTGTGTCCTTCTCCTCTTGAGCATCTCTTAGGCCAGTTGATCTGCAAAGGATTAATACCATATCACTTTCAAAAGGGCAAGACATTCTTCAAACATGTTGATTGGTTATGTTTTCGTTCCACTTAACTATGAAATATTGCTGTTATGGTAATCTTGTTGCTTTAATAATAATAAATTTAAGTTATTTGCTTGTTGTTTTTGTTTGTTTATTTTTGAAATTTTAATCCCGTGATCACACGTGACTTAGCACTTTTCATCAATAATTAAAAGAAATTGCGTTTGGTAGAAAATGCAGTTTGAAAATGTACCAAGATGCGTGGTCTCATTTGGCTGTGTGGTCTGGTGGCATTTTAAATGCAATAACCTGTATAGTTTACCTCTCAACAAATCGACCTTTCTTGGTCAAGGACAGGGCGAGGTTTTCCCACTCTTGTTCCCCTCAAGTTTGCCAGCTCGTGCAGGGTAAAAACCAGGTATAAAAGTCCATACATCAGGCAGGCGATGATGCACATTCTTTCCAAAGGATCTTCCCATTAATGTCAATTTTGCCTTGTGGCAAGAGTTTAACCTTCAAAATTAAAATATATAAGTTCTAATTAAGTATGAGGGAAAGAAATCCGTTCAGTTATAACCAGAAATAGCTATATATAAAATCTAAGATGACAATAACCATGAAACACAACCATAATAATTCACTGTATACAACATTTACACTTTTTCATGTGCAAGTTTTTCTATTTTTGCTTCAAATTGTGTTGTTTTTCCTTTAAATTGCAATACAATAACTTATCCATTTACATTTCCTAGTGACAATACATAAATATGATAATGATCATAATTACAATTGACTTGTATTATTTATGGCTATAAACATCAAACAAAGACCCAGTTGAAGAATTATTGTTTCATTGGTGAGTTATATTAATAAACAAAACAAAAGACCAACTTGTTGAAAAGTGTGTTAAAGTGAGTCTTTAAGCCTCGTTGCAGCTCTCAACTTATTAACAAAAAAAACAATTTAAACTCGCTTAGACCCACTTCTGTTTAAAGAAAGACCAACTTCTGTTGTAAAAGACTCGCTTATAAAACAAAAAGACACACTTAAACACACATAAACCAACTCATAAATAAAAAGGCTCACTTTTGACACACAAAAAAACCGACTTCTTACAGAAAAAAACTCGCTTAAACACAAATCTTCTTAAAATAACCAACTTTAAACTCAGTTAAGCACAGTTTAGCGCACTTAAAACTCACTTTTATTAGCCAAAACCAACTTACATTAAGAAAAACTCAGAAAAAACACAGTTTTATGTTGGTTTAAGTGTGTTTTGGTATGAAAGTGGGTTATTTTTTGACAAGGGATGCCACCATCTTGAAATATTTTTATTGATTGATTAGCAAAGTAAAACACTGCGGTAGCATGTTGAAAAGCAATATTTCAACAAAATTATATATTGATTTCGTTTTTTGCTAGTTAATTGGTTTTTCATTTTCTGCGGTCAAACGATATGTTCATTGTATTTCATGTGCAAAATACGTGCATTTGTTGCGGAGTGTCGTTTTCCGAAACATTTTTTTTTATCGATTTTACATTATTTTCGAAGTTCTTTTAATCATTTTTATAGAATGACGAATACACATGAGGTGATGCGGATGGTCTGTTTTATAATATTTTATGGTTTTAATACGCAGTAATTGCGCGAATGGGATATGCACTGAATATTACATCCGGAAATAACTATTTTCAAAATGCGATGGTACTTATGCTTTTTAAACGGACATAGGGATACCGTTTAAATGTTAACGTTTTGTTTATTACATTTCGTTTAAACGTTAAGAAAAATATGTAAACATGACACCCTTAATCATAATGATTGATACCAGGAAGACAAAATGAAAAACAAACAAGTGAAAAGTGTGTTAAAACAGTTTATAAGCTTTATTGAAGTTCATGAGTTAACAGTTCTATATGAAACAGGGGTTTTTATCTGATTTTGGGGAAAGGGTCTGGCCTTTTTTTGAGGGGAAATAAATTGCGTGAAACGTCGAATTTTGGGGAAAAAAATTGTGCGAAAAGCTGGATTTTGGGGAAAATAAGCAAAGTCTAAAATAATCAATTTAACATATTTTACTGTTTTTAAAACAAATTCAAGGCAACAGATAATTTAATTATGCAAGATTTTTCTAGTTTCTACAGTGGATCAGGTTAACTTATATATTTAAAGGTAAAAAAAAAAAAAAAAATTTTTTTTTTTTTTTTTTTTTAGGGGAAAATGAAATCTAGGGGAAAATTTACCAGCTGAGGGGAAAAAAAAATCCGAGGGAAAAGGGCCGATTTTCGGCGGGTCCCAAAGAAGGAAAAAAAACCCTGTGAAAACTAATAGAAAATCACAATTAAACATATTAGTTACTGATTTATTGCAGTTTTTAGCTCGACTATTATATATATATTTTCAATGTCCCTTGACATATTGCTTTCACATTTTGCATACTTCTTTACCAACATGACCCCAACCTATAAACAAGAGCAGACATCTCTATCAAGCATTTTGTAATAATTAAGGCCCCTTTTCCACTTAGAATATGCAGCAAATGTTAAAGTTTACGTACTACCCCAAATATTTTCAATGTCCCTTGACACATTGCTTTCATATTTTGCATACTTCTTAACCAACATGACCCCAACCTATAAACAAGAGCAGACAACTCTATCAAGCATTTTGTAATTATTATGGCCCCTTTTCCACTTAGAATATGCATATTATTGATAAATCTATGTTAAAGTTTGCGTACCATCTCAAATATTTCCAATGTTCCTTGACATATTGCTTTCTTATTTTGCAAACTTCTTTACCAACATGACCCCCAATCTATAAACAAGAGCAGACAAATGCATTAAGCCTTTTGTAAGAATTATGGCCCTTTTATGCCCCTGGTAGGGTAGCATAATAGCAGTTGAACTGTTTGTCAGTCAGTATGTGTGTATGTCAGTATGTCATTCTGTCCGTCCGTTCGAAATCTTTAATGGCCATAACTTTTTCAATATTGAAGACAGCAATTTGATATTTGGCGTGCATGTGCATCTCACTGAGCTGCACATTTTGAGTGGTGAAAGGTGAAGGTCAAGGTCATCCTTCAAGGTCAAATGTCTAATATATGGCGCCTGTCCGTCCGTCCAAAAACTTTAACATTGGCCATAACTTGTTCACTATTGAAGATAGCAACTTGATATTTGGCATGCATGTGTACATATATCTCATGGAGCTGAACATTTTGAGTGGTGAAAGGTGAAGGTGAAGGTCATCCATCAAGGTCAAATGTCAAATATATGGCGTCTGTCCATCCGACAATTTTAACATTGGCCATAACTTTTTCAATATTGAAGATAGCAACTTGATATTTGACATGCATGTGCATCTCACGGAGCTGCACATTTTGAGTGGTGAAAGGTAAAGGTCAAGGTCATCCTTCAAGGTTAAATATCTAATATATAACTATTTCAAAGCGGGGTTCTCATGAAGCTGCACATTTTGAGTGGTGGAAGTTCAAGGTCAAGGTCATCCTTCAAGTTCAAAGGTCAAAAAAATAAAAATTTCAAAGTGGCGTTCTCATGAAGCTGCACATTTCGAGAGGTGAAAGTTCAAGGTCAAGGTCATCCTTCAAGGTTAAAGGTCCAAACAATTTTTTTTTCAAAGCGGCACGATAGGGGGCATTGTGTTTCTGACGCACACATCTCTTGTTTTCCCTTTTTATGCTCCCTGAAATAAATTTCGGCGAAGCATAAAGTTGCCAGTTTGTCCTTCCTTCCTTACTTACATGTACTTCCTTACTTCCGTCACACTTTTGCTACCGTTTCTCATAGCGCCTTCAATACTTTACCAACCGCTCTCATATTTGGCATGTAGGTACCTTAAATGGACCTCTACCTTTTGATGAAGTTTGAGGTCACTGGGGTCAAGGTCAAGGTCACCAAGGCTAATAATAATGCCCCCGGATCGAAAGATCGGGGGTATACCGGTATTGATTTTGGCCTGTCTGTCATTGTATATGTGTGTGTGTATGTGTGTCCCAAAGCTTTAACTAAAACTTTAACCTACTTCATAACTTTTGCAATATTGAATGTAGCAACTTGATATTTGGCATGCATGCGTATCTCATGGAGCTGCACATTTTGAGTGGTGAAAGGTCAAGGTCATCCTGCAAGGTCAAAGGTCAAAAAAATAAATTCAAAAACTTTAACCAAAACTTTAACCTACTTCATAACTTTTGCAATATTGATTGTAGCAACTTGATATTTGGCATGCATGTGTATCTCATGGAGCTGCACATTTTGAGCGGTGAAAGGTCAAGGTCATCCTTCAAGGTTAAATGTCAAAAATAAAATTCAAAGCGGCCCATTAGGGGGCATTGTGCTTCTGACAAACACATCTCTTGTATTAGGTGGTTATTAACACATAGATTGACAAAGCGCATCATCGGGGAGCATCCATCAGTTTCACTGATATTCTTGTTTTTTCTTATTTTTGAAAGATCATCTGATAAATGACCACACCCCCACATTATACCCCCTGTCCACCCCCTTCACTCCCCCAAAAAAGATTTTTTGTTTAAACATGGTAAAAAACCCACAAATATTCATTTATTTTATTGTTGAAGGAATGTCCAACCATCGCACCCAAGCTCTTGCTATCAAACTTGAAATAAAAGCTTATTAGTTTGTTTTATGTCTTTACAAAATTTATTGTTCAATAGATTGTGGAAAATATACCTGATCTCAGAATCGTCTATAAGTTCAACTTCTCAAAAACATAAGTGATCAATATGTTTCAATTATGGTCCTCTTCCACTAGAATATGACTATATTACCATGACCTTATTGAATATGAACAATTTCCCCATGATGGCTTACGTTATACTGTCAAGCACTCGAATAGTTGAGCGTTCTGTCTTCTGACAGCTCTTGTATAGTACATTTTTATCCAGAAACTGATATGGTTGCTTATTTAATCAACGAAAGCGGTATTAAATTATTTTATTTTCTTAAGAGAAAAAATATAAGAGCAAAGCAACATTTTCAAATTATACTTATGCTTTAAGGATGTTCAGTAAACCAGTTCCTAACCAGTTAAACTATTAGGTATAACAGTTTGCATTTTGTGTAACCTGTTGTGGATCTTATAACAACTCATACATTTCTTTATACTCAAAACATATACATGTATTTTAACTTATATGGTATGCAAAAAACATTAAACATGTGGTTGAAGCTAAGTTTGAGGTTTATTCAAGAAGTTTCTTTAAATCACAAAGACTGTAAGTAAAGTAAAGCTATCTATGATGCCCTTATTATACATGTACATGTATAACAGTAGAGGCTTCTGACAGGACGTGTTTTTTTTGCATTGTTTCCCTCGATAGTATTTCTGTCACATTAACACATCTCGTAATGTATGTCGGTTATGTGTTTGTCTACTAGGCTCGTGAAATCGGGAAAGCTGTGCGTCACTCTTCGAAAATGAAAGTCACAGACGTGGAGCTCAATGACTACTTCATGACATTGTCCAGCCTGCTGAGTGATTCACGATATCTACGTGGAGATAGCGATGCCCAAAATGCTGTTAAGAAATTAGCAGAGGTAGAATGATAATGTTATGTCGTGTCAACTAGCAAGTTTTCTTGCATAGTGTATACATGTAAGAAAAATAATAGAATACATTGGTTCAGGAATGTATCACCATTTTACAACTCATATGAACAAGATAACACTATTGTTTATAGTTTTGATTAGTGGTTAGGCCCATCTCGCTCATGGGAAGCCTTATTAGCTCATCTATTTTTTGAAAAAAAATTATGAGCTATTGTCATCACCTTGGCGTCGGCGTCGGCGTCCGGTTAAGTTTTGCGTTTAGGTCCACTTTTCTCAGAAAGTATCAATGCTATTGCATTCAAACTTGGTACACTTACTAACTATCATGAGAGGACTGGGCAGGCAAAGTTAGATAACTCTGGCATGCATTTTGCCAGAATTATGTGCCCTTTTTTACTTAGAAAATTGAAAATTTTGGTTAAGTTTTGCGTTTAGGTCCACTTTTCTCAGAAAGTATCAATGCTATTGCATTCAAACTTGGTACACTTACTTACTATCATGAGGGGACTGGGAAGGCAAAGTTAGATAACTCTGGCGTGCATTTTGACAGAATTATGTGCCCTTTTTATACTTAGAAAATTGAAAATTTTGGTTAAGTTTTGTGTTTAGGTCCATTTTATTCTGTAAGTATCAAAGCTATTGCTTTCATACTTGCAACACTTACTATCATAAGGGGACTGTGCAGGCAAAGTAATGTAACTCTGACTGGCATTTTGACAGAATTATTGGCCCTTTTTATACTTAGCAAATTGAAAATTTGGTTAAGTTTTGTGTTTAGGTCCACTTTATTACTACAGTATCAAAGCTATTGCTTTCATACTTGCAACACTTATTAACTATCATAAGGGGACTGTGCAGGCAAAGTTATGTAACTCTGACTGGCATTTGGACGGAATTATGGGCCCTTAATACTTAGAAAATTGAAAATTTGGGTAAGTTTTGTGTTTTGGTCCACTTTACCCCTAAATTATCATAGATATTGCTTTCATACTTGGAACACTCGCAAACTATCATAAGGGTACAGTAAAAGGACAAGTTGCATAACTCTGGTTGTCATTTTTATGAAATTATGGCCCTTTTTTGACTTAGTAACTTTCAATATATGGTTAAATTTTGTCTTTTGATCCACTTTACTTCTTAACTATCAAGGCTATTGCTTTCAAACTTCAAATACTTTCATGCTTTCATGAGGTTACTGTACCTGGCAAGTTGAATTTTACCTTGACCTTTGAATGACCTTGACTCTTAAGGTCAAATTATTAAATTTTGCTAAAATTGCCATAACTTCTTTATTATGACCCCCTTCGAAGAAGAGGGGGTATATTGCTTTGCTCATGTCGGTCTGTCGGTCGGTCGGTCTGTCGGTCTGTCCGTCCACCAGGTGGTTGTCAGACGATAACTCAAGAACGCTTGGGCCTAGGATCATGAAACTTCACAGGTACATTGATCATGACTCGCAGATTACCCCTATTGATTTTGAGGTCACTAGGTCAAAGGTCAAGGTCACGGTGACCAGAAATAGTAAAATGGTTTTTGAATGATAACTCAAGAACGCATACGCCTAGGATCATGAAACTTCATGGGTAGATTGATCATGACTTGCAGATGACCCCTATTGATTTTGAGGTCACTAGGTCAAAGGTCAAGGTCACGGTGACCCGAAATAGTAAAATGGTTTCCGGATGATAACTCAAGAACGCATACGCCTAGGATCATGAAACTTCATAGGTAGATTGATCATGACTTGCAGATTACCCCTATTGATTTTGAGGTCATAAGGTCAAAGGTCAAGGACACGGTGACCCGAAATAGTAAAATGATTTTCGGATGATAACTCAAGAACGCTTTTGCCTAGGATCATGACACTTTATAGGTACATTGATCGTGATCCGCAGATGATCCCTATTGATTTTCAGGTCACTAGGTCAAAGGTCAAGGTCACAGTGACAAAAAACGTATTCACACAATGGCTGCCACTACAACGGACAGCCCATATGGGGGGCATGCATGTTTTACAAACAGCCCTTGTTTATGATTAGATTTGATTGATACTTTGACAAAACTACTCTTACCTGACATAACACAATAGACTCCACCCAAACTATCCCTGTGCCCTCCCCCCCGAATCCCCCCCCTAATTTTTTTATTTTTTTAAGATCATCTCACAAATGACAACCACACTCTCACACATTCCCCCCCCCACCCCACCCCCCCCCCCAAATTATTTTTTTTTGAAACGGTTAAAAGACACAAATATTTATTTTTATTATTTTATGTTTGAAATACCGTCCAACCATCGCACCCAAGAATCCCCCCCACCCCCCCTTTCCCCACCCGAATCCCCCCTCCCCCGATCCGAATCCCCCCCCTAATTTTTTTTTTAAGATCATCTCACAAATGACCACCACACCCTCACACTATACCCCCCCCAACCACCCCCCCATATTTTTTTTGAAACGGTTAAAAAACACAAATATTTATTTTTATTATTTTATGTTTTAAATACCGTCCAACCATCGCATCCAAGAATCCCCCCTCCCCCCACCCGAATCCCCCCTCCCCCGCCGTGAATCCCCCCCCCCTATTTTTTTTTTTAAGATCATCTCACAAAATATTTATTTTTATTATTTTATGTTTGAAATACCGTCCAACCATCGCACCCAAGAATCCCCCCCCCCACCCACCCCCCCCCCCCCCACCCCCGATTTTTTTTTGCATTTTTGGAAAATAATGTAATAAATGTCCACACCCCACACTATACACCCCTCTTCACTCCACCCCTCCCTCCTTTGTGATTGAAAATGAGAGTCCCTTCAGCTTTAAAAAGAAAATAGATGAGCGGTCTGCACCCGCAAGGGGGTGCTCTTGTATTGAATGCTGTCTTTTTTTAAATGTGATTTATGTAATTTGAACACGTAGGTTAGAAAACTTTTTGATATGTTTCAAAATGGACAGTTTGAGGCATGTATATTACTTCCAATGCCCGTTTTGCAAAGTGTTTGTCATTATTAAGTCTAGAAAAACATTCTAATATCGGATGGTAATGGTTTGTACTAACTCATCATGCCTGGCACAAACCAAAATGTTTGCTTTCATGGCATTCTTGATGAAATGCATTTAAGGTCCAACAATTGCAGACATATTCTCGCAGTCTTAATATTTCCTGATCTAAAACAATGGGAATTCAATGTTTCACTCAAAATCTTCTTGGACTTGACGATGTTATGTCTGGTCTGATTAAACGCCAGCGGCATACACAATTTATGCTGATTGTTAGATGCAAAAAAGCATATGCTACATGTATGGTGGCTGTTGGATAAGGGCTTTAATTGACTGGGAGTCTAGGGTCTAAAAGGTGTTAAAATATTAAACTAAAGAAGACAATCAACATATTTGCATCAATAACTGAGCAACAAAATCCCCACTACATACATACACTGAGTGGGAGGCATTAAAACTTACACTTATCCGTCAGTCGTTATATACGAACGAAAGTCTTGAAGTTTTTAATTTGAAATCCTTTTTAAATACTGCATGGATCTCGCTCAAACTTTTACAGATAAAGGTTCTAAATCTGTAAATGATCTTTAAGACAGGAATTTGAGCTTCAACTAGTTTTGGCAGAGTTTTGGCCTTTTGTCTGTATTTAGCTACTCTGGGCATGAAGTGTTCAAGGTGAGATATTGTGATCACGCTTTTGTCAGGTGTCCGTTAAGATGTGCGGTGTGCATCGACAACATTTAGCTCATTACAACCTAAGAGGACATTTTTTTTCCAATTTTGATGAAACTTTGACATTTGTATTTAATAAAATCTAATTCTAATCTAACCACTGTAGAGGCCAAATATATGACTAAATAAAGATGAAATTATGTATGTTTATTTAGACAATGTCTATGCAGAGTTTAAATATGGGTCAATTACATCCACAAACTAGGCCTCTTACAGAAACCTTGATACTGCTCTAGAGACCATATTAATGGCTCAATCTTTATGAAACTTGGTTGTAACGTTTTTCTTGACAATATCTAGACGAATCAAAATCAGACTTAAATCGTTATCATATGAAGGTTTACAAAGCATAATATTTACCTTGCATACTGCTGGATATGAATTATAATATATATGAAATATAAAGTACAAAAAGGACATTAACGTTACTTAAGTGATATTAAAGATAAAGCAACCACTTCACAATGTTAAGTTCTGTAATATTATTTGCAATGCCAGTGCTATTTTGTGTATAACTATCAAGTTATTTCGATTGATATTATAAATTGCAAAGTAAAATTTGTACCAACAAAGCTCATTTAAAATCAACAAGAACCGTGTTAGTCTTAGTTGTCTTGAGATTGAATATATATAAGCGCTACAATTTTCTCTTACAGTTGAAAAAAGATACCTTATTATTGACTACAGCGGAGATGAAGTGTCTCCTGGAGGCTGTTGATTCAACTTTGAAGAAACACTTGAAAGATGTTGCCAAAGATGTTGTTGATGAATCAGTGAATGAGCTCAGAGAAAACACAGAATTGTGTATTGAGAAAATCAAAGACTATATGGTTACAATTAAGGAAGAGCTCGCAAAAGAGGCAGAATTGCATAAACAAGATATTGATAAAAACGCAAAAAAAAGCATGAAAGATTATAATGAACTAACAGTCTTGGGCAAAAAAGACTTTGATGGGAACGCAGTCAAACGCACGCAAGCCTTTGATGACAACTCAGAAAAACGCACGCAGGAGTATGATGAACACACAGTCACACGCACGCAAGCCTTTGATGAGAATGCAGAAAAACGCACGCAGGAGTATGATGAACACACAGTCACACGCACGCAAGCCTTTGATGACAACTCAGAAAAACGCACGCAGGAGTATGATGAACACACAGTCACACGCACGCAAGCCTTTGATGACAACTCAGAAAAACGCACGCAGGAGTATGATGAACACACAGTCACACGCACGCAAGCCTTTGATAAGAACGCAGAAAAACGCACGCAGGAGTATGATGAACTCACAGTCTCACGGAAAAAAGACTTTGATGAGAATGCAGACAAACGCACGCAGAATTTTGATGAGATCGCAGAAAAACGCTTGAGGGACATTAATGAGCAATGTGGAAATACCACTTTCACTGAAACTTCCTACAAACAGTCCAGTAAAGGTATAACTAAATTATAAACATGCAATTATACAATTTGAAACAACTTTTTTTAACATAAATACTAACTTTTAGAACCACTGTGCTTCAAATAAATGGAATGCCCTTGATCATTTAGATATATATTCATATGCATATTGTTGTTAAAAAGAAAAAATGTTGAGGTACAATCGACACAAGTATACAACATTTGGAATGGATACAAGTAAATAAACGAGCATACTTTTTATAACACTAGTATGATTACAATGTCCATACATACCCTAAAACCAACATATTAATCCAGCTTAGCTTGTTATGAGACAACTTACACGATTGAATGTCATTGTACAATGGATATTACTTATGCATAAGCGATTCAAAAATCATCATGAACACTTGGTAATTAGCTGTGATTTCGATATTAAGTACATTGCCACTAATTTCATTGGAAATTAAAATCACATACAATAGTAGTGTGAAGGTTATAAGTACAGACTGCAAGCAATTTTGGGATTCTTTATGTGTGTTTCCCCATAAAACTTGTGTTATGTAACTTATTACAATCATTATTGGCAATGGGCTGTAAATGTTGCTGAAAGTCGGCCAAAATTAAATTCTTTGTTTTGGGCAAGGTCTGAAAACATTAAGTAGGTTAGGCTTTGCGTTTGTTTTTTTCCTCCGCTTTTAGTGAAACCAATCTTGAATGATTATCCTGGTATGATTTCATGATTACCCTCATATTGGCAATCTATTACACAAAAGTTAAATAAGTTATTATACGCCCGTTTTTCAAAACGGGATGTATAATAGTTTCACCCTTAGCGGGCGGTGGCGGCGTCAACAGCAGTGTTGAGGTCGCCGTGGTGTAATGGATATGGTGTCCGCCTTGCGACCGGGAGGTCACGGGTTCGATCCCCGCTGTGGGAGCGTTCTTTCGATCTCCCATATAGACACCAAGTACTAGTTCTAGGCCCAGGAAACGGACTCGAGAGCATTTCAAATAAGTAGGAATTACTTTCTATGCAATCGAGCTAAAATAAATAGGTTTAAACAGCAGTGTCCGCTCTCTTATTCAAATAGTTTTCATCCGATATTCACCAAACTAGGTCAAAAGTTGTATCTAGACAAAATCTAGTTCAAGTTCGAATATGGGCATGCCGGGTCAAAAACTAGGTCACGGGGTCACTAAGTGCATTTCAAGGATTAAGCATGGTGTCCGCTCTCTAATTGAAGTAGTTTTCATCCGATCATGATGAAAAGGCTTAATAGAAAGAACAGTTTTACACTCAATCTCGACATCAATACAGTTTGTGCGTCCACCTTTTATTTTCAGAAGATTTTCAGCGCGAGAACGTTTGCACTTAAAGGCTATTTTCTCATATTTTGTACTAACTTCCATATTCCTTTCAACATGTTAACATGTTAAAGTATAGAGAGCAGTGGAAGCGAAGACTCACTTTAATGCATTGCATTTCAACTCGCGAGGTATATCGGGTCAATTTGCGGCCACTGTGTGTGAATGTCAGAGTTTACATACAGGTCATCGCTGCGTCACTACCCTATGTGCTGATCGGAGTTCTCGGCCAGGAATATAATCGTTACATAATAAAGACGCTATAGCGTGAACTAGGTGAACTGGAATTTTCTTTAGACCAGACAGATGTTAAATGAAGATATCCAGCGATATCATATGGTATGTCAATAATAGATTCTTAATGTGTTTTACAACAATACCATGATAAATATTATTTTTAATTAATTTAACAAGAATTATGCCATCATATTGACTAATGAATTAAGCATGAGCGCAATGATTCTCGATACTGTTAATAATCGCATCAAATAGCAACGCCAGACAAACCACTAAAACAGGTTTGTTCGAAGAACGCGCGTATAAATATTAAAAAAAAATACGGATGCTTTGCGTGTGGCCGGTTGACATATATGTTTTAATTTCACTTCCATTCTTCTTTTGGTTTTCTGTTTTGTATCTATACTTTTATGACCAGCAATATGTAATAATGTAAAATAAGCTGCGAAAACTCCGCGTATCATCCCGTACTGCGTTTGCTGCAGCTAAGAACTGCAAAGAAAAAGACATTCGCTATCTTTGATCTCATTCATTGAAGTCTTTACCTTTCATTAACTGCAACCACAATCAACGCTGTAAATCTTTCTGTAGATATTTCTTGTTTCTTATATGGCTATACATTGTATATGGCTAAAGTAAAATCTTGTTAACACTCTAGAGGCCACATGAATGGCTTTAGTAAAACCTTGTTAACACTCTAGAGGCCACATTTATTGTACAATCTTCATTAAATATGGTCAGAAGATTGGTCTTAATGATATCTTGGATGAGATCATAAATAATAATGTTTGCTTGAAAAACATGGCTGCCAAGGGGCGGGGAATTTTTCCTTATATGGCTTTAGTAAAATCTTGTTAACACTCTAGAGGCCACATTAATTGTCCAATCTTCATGAAACTTGGTCAGAAGATTCATCCCAATAATATCTTGAAAGATTAAAAAAATGATGCCCTTTGGTTGAAAAACATGGCCGCCAGGGGGCGTGGCATTTTTGCTAATATAGCTATAGTAAAACCTTGTTAACACTCTAGAGGCCACATTTATTTTCCGATCTTCACCAAACTTGGTCAGAAGATTTTGTCCCAATCATATCTTGTTATCTCAGGTGAGCGACTTTGGGCCTTTCAGGCCCTCTTGTTCATTTTTTAGCTCGACTATTTTCCAAATAGTCCTTTGTACATTTATACTACTGTCTTTAATGTTTTCGTTGGTGCCCAATTAATTTTCTTGTTAAGGTTTACATACAAATTATATATTTCTTCTGGTGGGGGCACATTTCAATTTCAAAACTCAGACCTGTAATTTAGCAAAATAATCCCCCTTTTTTTCTATTTATCAAGTTTCTGAATATAAATGGGCAACTTTTCCATATTACTGTTTCTACTACAGGTACTAAATTTGAACTTGACAAATATATTTTCGGGGACGTTGAGCGAGGTTACTAACAAAGTTTCATAACACTTGCCTGCAATTTTGCAAATTTGTGCCTCGCTATATTCTTTGAAATTAACGTGCAGCTTTGCCGTATCACTGTTTCTACTACCGGTCTTCATTTGAAACTTCACAAATGTGTTCTGGGTCATTGTGTAAGATCCATTATCAAGTTCAATAACTCTGACCTGCAATTTAGCTGAATGATGTCCTCTTTTTGTGCTTTGAAATTATACTATTTAAAGGAGAAGATATATGCATATCACTGTAAGACAGGCTTTCATAGAAAAACTGTACGCATGGGCCCTGGGTCATTGTGTGAGGTCACTTTAAAAGGTCTGATTTAAATTTCCTGAATTATGCCCTCTTTTTGTCCCCCCTCCCTCCAAAGGCAGAGGGATATAGAATTGTCTGTTCGTCAATGTGTCCGTCCTTGTGTCAAACTGTTCAGGGCGTTTTCTCAGAAACTATCTTAGATATCAACAAGAAACTTCGTGTGTGTATAGATATCAAAGAAGAACCTTAACCCTACACTTACTTAAATACGAGAAATTGCCCTGTGTTTTTGTATGATGTAACTGTTCAAGGCTAAATCTCCTAAACCATATAAGACTTTATCATGAAACTTCATGGGTGTATTGATATAAATGAGGATAAGAACCATGTTTAAGAACCATAACCCCACACGTTCTTAAATAAGAGTTATTGTCCTTTGCTGTTTTTATTGATCTAACTTTTCAGTGCTATATCTCAGATATGATAAAGATTTCAACATGAAACGTTATGGCTGTGCAAAAATCAACGGGAAGAAGGCACAATAACCATAACAGTGTTTTCATTTTTAGTTGAAACAACAGATTTTTTTAATAAAGCAACAGATAAGGCCGGGGGTCTAGGGGGTTCATGAATATGAATATGCAACTTTGGCTAATAGATATCATTGCTCTGGCTGAAATTCATGATTGACAAAAAAAAGGAAATAAGACAGGAGATCCGAGAAGAAAACAATATTATTTTCTTTCTATTAAAATTAATTTTACCTGATGAGAACTTCATCTCACATTTACATCTTGCAAAAGTCAGAGTCACAATCACTGTAACTGCTGCTATAATCATCCTCTAAGTTAAATGTCTTAATAACGGCAGTAAGAAAAGTCATAACAATCGTGAAGAAGCCGATCTAAACAGCACAAAAAAGATAACAAGAACCAAAACAAATATAACAGATAGTTATTGAACAATAACTAACAATATAAACAGGAAGAAAAATCAACTGTGTCATTTTCTTTCTAACCAGATTTAGCTTTAAATCCAAAATGTAAAGGGTTAATTTTTCTTTTCTTTTCACGATCAGACTCCATGCTGAATTAACAATGGTTTCTGTTACAATGCTTCTGATTGGCTCTTTCGTTTTAGACCGACGAATCGTCAATGATGTTCTATAAAACGGTGCGGTGTGAAATAACTAAATTTATTTCACTATCTGATAAAAAAACAACCAATTTTTCGAGATTTTCAACCGATGTTATGGATCGCCAATCGGTTTATAATGAAAACACTGCATAACCCTTCACTTTCATAATTGTGAGTTAATGCCCTTTGTTGTTTTTGTATTATACACTACACGATTTCAACATAAAACTTCAGGGGTGTATAGATAACATTGAGGAAAATTGCAATGCATAAAAATAATTACCCTATCAAGGGATTTACACCCATCCATACACAATGTTTATTTGGCAGGCTTGGGGTCATTTTGTAAGGTCATGAACCAAGTTCTTTAACTCTGACATGCAATTTGACATAATTATCCTCCTGATTTAGTTACAAGTGTGGTATACATGCAACTTCACCATATCATTGTTTCTTCTACAGGTATTAAATTGAAACTTCACACTTGCTATAGGTCATTGTGCAAAGACAATGACCAAGTTCCAGAAATCTGTATTACAATTTAGCCGAATTACGCCCCATTTTGTAATAAGAAAATGCTGATTAACGTTTGAGTGGAACCACTCTATATTTTCTACAGATATATTAAAACAATACGTTTGTGTTCAGAATCCTCATGAATTTTCACTGAATAAGACCTCTAATTTTGACGATCCTTTAAACATGATTATGACCCCTTTTGTACTTGAAAACGTCAGGTAAAGGTTTGAGTGCATGTTAAAATGCAGCCTAAAGTTTGCACAAATGAAATACTTCTCTATGAAACTTCTACACATATTTAATTGAACTCTCAAATGTCTTAGTGGTCTTAAGCAGATTCCCATTACACTGACCTGCATTTTAGCAGAATTGTGCACCTTATTGTACTTTTTAAACAAGTGAGATAAACCGGTGCATGCAACTCGTACATGTATCTCTTGATGACATGCAGATCTAGCAAAGGAATAATTTGGGGCGTGTTGGGTCAATGTCACTGTAGTCTGTTACTTAACATAGATTAATAATATTCCTTATACCTTACGTTATGCTGAAGACATTGTGCTGATTTTTATCTCCCCCACTATAGTAGTGGGGGACATATTGTTTTTGCCCTGTCTGTTGGTTGGTCTGTTGGTCTGTTGGTTGGTTTGCGCCAACTTTAACATTTGCAATAACTTTTGCAATATTAAAGATAGCAACTTGATATTTGGCATGCATATGTATCTCATTGAGCTGCACATTTTGAGTGGTAAAAGGTTAAGGTGAAGGTCATACTTCAAGGTCAGAGGTCAAATATATGTGGCCAAAATCGCTCATTGTATAAATACTTTTGCAATATTGATGATAGCAACTTGATATTTGGCATGCATGTGTATCTCATGGAGCTGCACATTTTGAGTGGTGAAAGGTCAATGTCAAAGTCATCCTTCAAGGTCAGAGGTCAAATATATGTTGCCCGAATCGCTTATTTTATGAATACTTTTGCAATATTGAAGATAGCAACTTGATATTTGGCATGCATGTGTATCTCATGGAGCTGCACATTTTGAGTGGTGAAAGGTCAAGGTCATCCTTCAAGGTCAGAGGTAAAATATATGTGGCCCAAATCGCTTATTTTATGAATACTTTTGCAATATTGAAGATAGCAACTTGATATTTGGCAAGCATGTGTATCTCATGGAGCTGCACATTTTGAGTGGTGAAAGGTCAAGGTGAAGGTCATCCTTCAAGGTCAAATATATGGGTCAAAATTGCTCATGTAATGTAACTTCTGCAATATTGAAGCTAGCAATTTTATATTTGAAATGCATGTGTATCTCATGGAGCTGCACATTTTGAGTGGTGAAGGGTCAAGGTCAAGGTCGTCCTTCAAGGTCAAACATCATATAGGGGGACATTGTGTTTCACAAACGCATCTTGTTTTTTGTTGCATTTTGTGCATTTGGGTCAACGTTATTGTTCTGAAAAATAGAAACTTGTTTTCCTCTGAATACATTAATAGAAGATAAAGGTATTGCGCTGGTATTTTGTGTGAATGTAGGTAAGATAAAGATCTTGCTTTAAAGGTTTAATTTAACAATTATTTTTTTAATAATTGAAAAACACTAGCTTTGTCACATTTCTTGTTTTAATAAATAAGTGTAACACTTTAGGTTTACATACATGTATACTAATTAAGTACTGCAGATTAAATATGTTTATGTGATCATTTCATTGGATTACTTACAGGATTACTTACAGGAAAAGTAGATTATACTATCCAAGCGGAAGAATAGTAGAGTCTTCGGAAAGCTAATGTTTTGTACTGGAAGTCCTACTGTTCAAAGAACAATTTTTCTTACTGAGATAAATGATACATACACATGTAGTTATTAGCATCTAAAACATACAACTTACCAACATGCGCAGTAAATGATACCATGTAATTAACATATAATACATACAACTTACCAACATACGCAGTAAATGATACCATGTAATTAACATATAATACATACAACTTACCAATATATGCGGTAAATGATACACAAAAATAAACATCTAATACATGCAACTTACCAACATATGCAGTAAATAATGATACAGAGTAATAAACATCTAATACATACAACTTACCAACATACGCAGTAAATCATACAGAGTAATGAACATCTAATACATACAACTTACCAACATACGCGGTAAATTATACAGAGTAATTAATATCTAATATATACCACTTTTCAACATACGCGGTAAATGATACAATGTTATTAATATATAATATGTACTACTTCTCAACATACGCGGTAAATGATACAATGTAATTAATATCTAATATGTACTACTTCTCAACATACGCGGTAAATGATACAGAGTAATTAATATCTAATATGTACTACTTCTCAACATACGCGGTAAATGATACAATGTAATTAATATCTAATATGTACTACTTCTCAACATACGCGGTAAATGATACAGAGTAATTAGTATCTTATATGTACTACTTCTCAACATACGCGGTAAATGATACAATGTAATTAATATATAATATGTACTACTTCTCAACATACGCGGTAAATGATACACAGTAATTAATATATAATATGTACTACTTCTCAACATACGCGGTAAATGATACAATGCAATTAATATATAATATGTACTACTTCTCAACATACGCGGTAAATGATACAATGTAATTAATATCTAATATGTACTACTTCTCAACATACGCGGTAAATGATACAGAGTGATAAACACTGATACGTAAAACATAATATAGCATTAAAAAATGTCTAGGAACAGGCCTTTTTGTGGCCTATCTACGGACTCAATCCCAACCCGAAATTGCAAAGAAAATATCCCAATGTGATTTTTTCTCACATTCCAAAAACAATATCATTTGTTTATATATTTTTATAGAAAGAAGTTTGTAAGGATTTTTTTTCAATTACATCTTTCAAATTATATAAGTTTAAATTATATAGTTTTATTCTCCTAATTGAATTATTATAAAGAGTTAACTTATATTAAAATAGGTTTTTCCCAAATCATTAAACTTTTCGTGCGAAAAAAAATCTTAATCATGAAATTTCATATTACGCAAAATGGCCAGGCAAAAACATGATACAATAGTAACGACGTTTGTCAAAATATTGTATAACTTCCATGACAACTTAGTATGCATTTTATCTCTGACATGATGCGCATGTGTATGTACACTGACCCAAATCTCTGTTAAACTAAATCAAAACTATTGTTGTTGCGAACTACCTTTTTTGTTAAGGAATACCTGTTGTTGCCAGTGTAGTTCCGAACCCCAACTTATATATTTGATATATCTAAATATTTATCTAAGGTGCATGTTTTATATCGCAGCTACAATGGTATTAATCATGTCTAGATCACATTACACATTCCGATTATAACGATGTGGCTAAACACAATTTATATTAATATACTGTATACAGGCCTGTGCACTGCACAACATTAGAACAATACAGACCTAAAGTAGTTAAACCAGCTTTTATAAATTTAGTTATATTTGTATGAACATGTAAATAGACTGATGGTATTCACTGTGCACTTTACATAGGCCTAATGTAAGCTCACATGAAAAGGCTCATAACTCTGTTCTGCAATAATGCATAATTATAAACACTTTTTCAACTGAGAAAATCACGATACAGTATACAGTGCAAAACCTTTATATCAACGCATTAATGTGTACTTATTATATAAAAATACTATTTGAAAAATTCGGAGGATAATATGAATGCATTGTGTCGAAATTGTGTGCACACCAAGGTAACATTTAGAATGTTACGTTCACATAATATGTATAGTATTAATTAATATTAAAAAGTGATTACAGTTTGTATTTTCAAAGTAAGGGCTGTTATAGGGCCCCATTCCTTATGGTTTAGGCTTGCCTTTCAAAAAATTTATGTCTGTGTTGATACTACTGTATACATACGTGTGCACTGCCCAACATGGGAACATAACAGAGCTTTTATGGTAAAACCATCTTTTATAAAATTGATTAATATATGTACGAAAATGCTTAAGGTAGTTAATAATTATGTATATAATTATGAACAGTCTTACGTTTTAATGTATACCAACTATGTTGCCATTCATGATTTCAGAAATGCTTGGAGATTTGACGAAGCATTACCGTAACAGCAAACGTTTCAGTCATGTAAATACCTTCCCATTGGATGACTGGGTTGAGGAAAAGTTACTTGATATTTATATGCCACCGAATATAAAACTTATGGATAAGGAAAGAGGGTTTTTCAAAAAAACGGATGAACAAATTTTGACATACCAACATATGTTTTTATTGGATACCAAACCTAATCAACAGGTATTTATTCAAGGGGAAGCAGGGTCTGGGAAATCTACTTTTCTTGCGAAATTGGTCATGGACTGGTGTAAAATTACACCAGAACAATCACTCGAGACGATGATGCCAATGGATGACAAGACCACCAGTGTCAACTCTGATACACAGATGAGAGACACTAATGTATTTGACGATTTAAAGTCTCTGAAAGACTTTAAATTTGTCTTCCATGTACAATTAAGGGAATCGGTTGATCAGTTTGATATCGCGAAAATTATAAAAATGCAGATAATTGACAGTATATACTCTTCTGAAGAAGATCGCGGAAAGGCATACATACTACTTAATGAGATCATGAAACGTGAACGTTGCTTGGTATTACTTGATGGCCTAGATGAATGGATTGGTGCTGGAGAACCTGGAAAACCTGGAGAGATTGGTACTCGTCACAACCTGCCAAAACTGGCCGACGTACACAGTCATTATTGTGTTTTGTTGATAACTACTCGACCTTGGAAGATGATAGGAGCAAAAATACGTGACTCGCAGATTGACAAACTAATGCAACTTGATGGAGTAGACGACGTGTTTGAGTTGAGCAGAAAAATCCTGGGATGTAGGAAAGATTGTAAGCAGAGACAAGATTTAGACACAAAACAATCTAAATTTGAATTGTATGTACAGAAATATGACTTGTTAGAGCATTTGTACTCCCCAATGATGTTGTGTCTGATTGTACAATTGTGGGCAGAAGGAACTGAACTGAAAGGCTCTAAGTGTGAAATGTACAGCTTCTTTCTGGACAGTCTTTTCAAGAAGGCGACCAGTGAACGGGGTGAATTTCAAGAGCCAACTTGTCGATGCTTCACAGGGACCCAATACATGCAACCCAATATTGAACACTTGAATAGACTTGCTGAAGCGGCATTTGATTTGTTGTTTTCAGGTACTCTAATATTCACTACGAAAGAATTAAAGAAATATAATTTAGGTAAACTAGACCAAAACAATGTTGCACTGAAATCCGGTATTTTATCAGCGAAACGTCGGGCACCTACATTAGGAGCACTCGAGTCATTTTCATTTATTCATGAGAGCATTCAGGAATTCCTGGCTGCGTATCATATTTTCCGTATTACCCATCTCAATCTCATTGTTGATGTCATTTCCCGATATCTTGACCGTCACGAGGATGCATATCTTGCCGTGTCCCAGGTTTTCATCTTTCTGTGTGGACTAGACATCATGTCAGCGAATAAGCTTTCTGGCATGATGGATGAACGCAATAATGCTCGGGTAAAATCTTATTTTGATAGACGTGGGACACGTAAGCTTTGTGACATCATACTACAAGGATACAGAGAAGCCGTTGCCAATGAGCAAACTAACATTGCCCTGACAATAAGTCACTTGGAACTTGAACTTGACAGCTCGATAAACGATGTCAGAGACCTTCACAGCGTCTGGAAAAATAACACACGCAATCTATTGTCATTGAGCCTAGCGACAGAATTACCTGACTATGTCTATGATGATGATATTGCAAGTGACTCTGATGATGATATTGTAAGTGACTCTGATGATGATATTGCAAGTGACTCTGATGATGATATTGCGGTCAGAGGTGGTTCGCCTGCAACAGCTGAGCCTACATCCCATATTGAGTTTGACATGTCATCCTGCCACAGGCTGGAATATTTAGCTCTAGACGGGACTCTAGACGGGAACGGCATTTGGTTTAAAGGTAAATATACAATACATCTCATTTGTATATCCCGACTCTTCACTAAAGGAGACATACAGATTGTTAGCAAACGATATCTTTTAAACTATGGAAGGGAATATCCGCCAGTCCATTCATGATGTTAAACGACATTCTCATTTTAACTACTGTCATATGCTTTCTGATGCATGGTCTTTGCATTTTGCCTAGTTACATTTGCTATGCAAACATTTCATCTCAATGTCGCATGTTGATAAGTTTATAATTACTGTATATATATCTTTACTTCGTGTGAGTTATTGACAACTGCAGTTGAACTTTTGGAATTTGTATTAATGCTTATTCTAACTGCGTTCTTTGTTTAAATATGTGCATTTGTTGCTACACAATCTAACAAGCTGTTAATATTTTTTTGGATCAATTTTACTGCTTAACTCGATTGCTACTGCGTCTTTGATTAAGAATTAGTCTTCGGTTTTGCATACACCGCCATTATAAATAGTTCACAATCCGAAAGGAGAACCAGTATTAAAAACATAATTCCAGCGCTAATTGCAGCGTAAATTACTATTGCCGGGAGATCACTCTTAACATCGAAATCAAAATCTCCGGTATCAACCGTGAAACATCGACTATTTCTGGAATCCTTCGTTCCCACTATCGACACCTTATTCCTGTTGTAAACGCTTTGAGAAAAAATGATGCAACGCGTTGAGAAAAATGATGCTCAGGTAAGTTCTACTTTTGTGATTTATTTGCCCTATAACAGGAACTCAAAAGCTTATCGTCGTCGTGTCGTAACTCGCTAAAGAAACTTCAGCGTACAGTTTATATAGTAGTGACAGACCTGACAGACAGACAGACAGACAGACAGACAGACGGATGGATGGACAGACAGACAGACAGACCTGCCAATCCTGGGGCATAAAAATGAGGTACTATGCCACATGTTTAAATTTGAGCATAAAGCGAATTTATAAGTCAAGTATTGTTTTTTTGTCACTTTAAGGTAGCGCACCCCTAATGGGCACATATCCAAATATAATCTAATTAATTATTTTATTAATCAGCATCATTTCATTGAACTACAAACAAATTTGTAGGTAGGTTTTCCATGCGTATTTAAAAAATATACCGATTTTTCCAAAACCTCCCCACGCTCGGCTTTTGTCCAGTTTATTTTCACCCCTGGGGTATATAAAAGTTCCATAATTCATTCAAATTTCCAAATATGGGCATGCAGTTGGTGTGTACAGATGCAGTAAATGTGTTTAAAGTTTTAACAAGATGAAATAAGTATTCTTTTACAGACATTTATTTTTTACAAATTTTTTACTATGGAAGAGCGCCATGAATTTTTACACCCATTATTGCTGCTTCTTCCTGTATTTGCGCGATGATAATCTGAGATATTAACTCAATGACATTATATACTCAAATCTTTCTATAAAGAAGGAATGTAGTTGACAATTGTTAATAGTTTTATTTGATCGTTCGTCAAAAAGTTGTAATTCTGTTACTCTTGTATCTTCAATGCAATTGAGTAATTAAATAGTAATTAAATTGAATGCGTTTTAATTCCCTTTTATTAGCCGGATTTTTTTCGAAAAAATCTCGGCTTATAGATTGATGTTGTCGGGCGGGCGGGGGGGCGGGCGGGCGGGCGGGGTGGCGGCGTGCTCGAAAATGTTAAAGTTCTTATTTCATGGTATAACTTTGGTATGCTTGGACCTAGAGTCTTCAAACTTGACATGAAGGTTGGCCAGGATTAACAGATGACCACTGGTCATTTCAAGGTCATTCATTTGAAGGTCAAGGTCACTGTGACCTTCAATATAAAAAATGTTAAAGTTGTTATAACTTTGGTATGCTTGGACCTAGAGTCTTCAAACTTGACATGAAGGTTGGCCATAACTAGTTAGTAACCACTGGTCATTTCAAGGTCATTCATTTGAAGGTCAAGGTCACTGTGACCTTGAATGTAAAAATGTTAAAGTTCTTATTTCATGGTATAACTTTGGTATGCTTGGACCTAGAGTCTTCAAACTTGACATGAAGGTTGGTCAGGATTAACAGATGACCACTGGTCATTTCAAGGTCATTCATTTGAAGGTGAAGGTCACTGTGACCTTCAATATAAAAATGTTAAAGTTGTTATAACTTTGGTATGCTTGGACCTAGAGTCTTGAAACTTGACATGAAGGTTGGCCAGAACTAGTAAGTAACCACTGGACATTTCAAGGTCATTCATTTGAAGGTCAAGGTCACTGTGACCTTGAATGTAAAAATGTTAAAGTTGTTATAACTTTGGTATGCTTTGACCTAGAGTCTTGAAACTTGACATGAAGGTTGGCCAGAACTAGTAAGTAACCACTGGACATTTCAAGGTCATTCATTTGAAGGTCAAGGTCACTGTGACCTTAAATGTTAAAATGTTAAAATTGTTATAACTTTGGTATGCTTGGACATAGAGTCTTCAAACTTGACATGAAGGTTTGCAAGCACACTTAGATGACCACTGGTCATTTCAAGGTCATTCATTCTAAGGTCAAGGTCACTGTGACCTTGAATGTAAAAATGTTAAAGTTCTTATAACTTTGGTAGGTAAAAATGTTAAAGTTCTTATTCCATGTTATAACTTTGGTATGCTTGTACCTAGAGTCTTCAAACTTGACATAAAGGTTGGCCAGTACTAGAAGATCACCACTGCTCATTTCAATGTCATTCATTTGAAGGTCAAGGTCACTGTGACCTTCAATGTTAAAATGTTAAAATTGTTATAACTTTGGTATGCTTGGACCTAGAATCTCAAACTTGACGTAAAGGTTTGCAAGCACACTTAGATGACCACTGGTCATTTCAAGGTCATTCATTTCAATGTCATTCATTTGAAGGTCAAGGTCACTGTGAACTTAAATGTTAAAATGTTAAAATTGTTGTTACTTTGGTATGCTTGGACCTAGAATCTCAAACTTGACGTAATATGCAAGAAGTTCATGTCTTTGAGTGGACTGAAGGCTACCCCGCCAAGTGAAACCACAGACTATCATTCAAGCTTGGATCATATTTATGTGTCCAATCTATCTGCTAGAACTGGTGTGATAGAAACCTTTTGGAGTGATCATAAGGCTGTCTGGATTTCTGTGTAGGTATGTGAAAGCAAAACAATAAATAGTATTATTTCATCTAAGTTTATTTTCTTACATTTGATAATGAAATTGATGGAAACTTCAAACAATATGTTACTAATTTGCTAATAAAAAAATTGAGATCAAACTTTCCTAATTGTCAATTCAAGTTCATATTTGTGACCTTAAATGTTATTGTTGTTCATGTATATGCATGCATTCAAAACATAACACAAGGTTTGCTCATGCCTTGAAAAGTACTTACATTTCATTTTGACCTTTGAACAATATTTCAGTAATTTAAGTATTGCATTGACAAAAACACGAAAGGTACTTTCCTGTCATTTAAATCAAAAATCCGGCTTCAATGCGGTCATCTCCGACCGCGGAACTCTTGTTATTGTTTAATTTGAGTTACAATGCTATGACGTTAAATTTTATTTACACTTAAATGTATTATGAATATTGCTGGGCTAAGTGTGAGGTTGAGCGCTCTATAACCAGGTTTAAACCCCGAATGCTTTGCGTTGACCGTTCCAAGGCGGTGACCCCAGCTTTATTTATATTTTGTGTTTATGTTGGTTTGTATTGTGCTGTATTGTGCTGTTTTGTACTGTTTGGGCAATCGGTCACTTGCCGTAAATAAAGGACCAACTAATTGTTTTTAATGAAAATTCAATACTGCTCCAGCAGCTGGAGTTTCACTTCTTTATATGATATGTAAGTGATTTCAGCCAAGTAAAAGTTGGGACGGTAAAAAACAAAGTGTTATAAAATTCAAAAAAGTTTCATTTATGTTATATTTTAAACTTAGTTTTATAGAAACACTATATACAGCAAAATTACCAAGAAATATACAGATTTACCGTTAACTTTTTGAAATAAAAATGCAACATGTATCATTCGTATTTTCAGCAGTAAATCACCCAATTTAGCCAAAACGTTGTTTTAATTAAAAAATTGAAGGATGTTCCTAAAAACTTCAACATATTCAACAATAAACCTAGCTTACATGCTATATTAAATCAAATTACGTTAGAAAAGAAATAAAACGCGTCACAAAAAGTATGCGATGTCGGCAGGATTCGAACCAGCGCGGGAAGATTCCAAAAGATTTCTAGTTCATCACCTGAACCACTCAGCCGCGACAACTTCACATTAGTGCCTGCTTAAATTAGATATCCATAGGTAAACAGGTAAAAAAGCTCGTCGAACTTTGAAGAAATCGCGAAATCGTATATTTCAGATGATATTTGGAGCAAAGTCAATATGTATTGTGAAAATAATGTATTTTAAAGGAATTACGTAAACATATATCAAAATTCAAAGTTTGAAAATAAATGCATCACTCGAAAATAACCGATCATTGAAGCTACGCAATGATCGTAAAATAAATCGCGAGAAATCATTAGTGGTGCGCTACCTTAACATGAACAAAAACTTTGAACAGATGGGTAAATTAGTCTTGCGTTTGTGTCCAATGTTGCTTGCCAATTTTCTAAACATGCGTTCAATGCGATGCTGATCTTCTAAAATGTTAAACCAAGGCCCTGGTGTCGTCAATCCAGCAATCATTCCAATGGTAGATTCAGGACACCCTTTATGACCAAGGTGAGTGCATATCTTGTATGTGTGTTTGTTTTTCAAAGTTTATGAGGTTTTGTCATGACAATACGGCATTGAGTTAGGATCACCTAAGTAAGCATTCAATATACCACTGCAATATCAGAACATCCGCATCCAGCTATTCTTGTGAAAACAATAATGATAAAATTCATCTACAGACTAGCCCATAATCATTTTACGAACGGTTCCTCTACTATTAGTGCATCTGATTTTAAATTTTCTTGTAGTGTTTTTGTTTATTTTCCCTTTAATAGTATATTCTACCACATTTTAAACAAGTTATAAAATATATATACCAGCTTGTTATCTTTGAGATTTTGATCACAAAAAATGTCTAAAGGAGAAATTAACTTAAGAAGCTGTTGCAAAAATGGGTCTTAAGATCCATTAAGCGGTGCTGCAGATATGCCTCTGCCATCCGTACACTCTTATAAGAAGTCATAATGTCCCCTTATGAGAACACTAAACCTAACGTGACTTTATGGCAGACAGTTAGGCAGATGCAGATTTTCTGGTCGCATCTGTTGAAGTTAGATTCTAAGATCCATTCGCACGACAAGGCTCTTAAACATTATTTTTCAACATTGTAGGACCTTGGTCTTGCTCAAAATGCAGTGATGGCAGTGAAGTGACCGACACCATATGGGTCTCTTTTTCGTCAGATTTACCACATCATGACTAATCACGGGTTTTGGTTTGAAAGAGTTCTCGTCTGCTTTTTAATTAATGCTCGATTAGAACAAGCAAAAGACATGATAAATAATACCATTATGTACTATTATTATTTCCTAAATGTATATACTAAAATCATGTTAATACATGAATTAACGTTTTTTAGAAAAACACTGTTAATGATTCAAGAAATTTGAAAAATGAGTTTAAAATGAATTTGTTTTATAGATATATACAAGAATTTGTACATCTGAGGTAATGATTTAAAAAAACAACAACAACGTTCTCTTAGATATAACTTAAAATATAATTGCTGATATGTACCTGGTGGAATATGTGTATTGTTATAAAAAGCTTTTGTTCAGCCAGATTAAATGTCTTAGATGAAATAATATTTTTATGTAATTTTCACACTGTGTAAAGGGTGTTTCAGCAGATAACCAGTAATCAGACTGCATATCGACGGATGTTACATCAGTATGAGTTTGTGTTTATTTTGTATGTACCAATATATGTTGAAGGAATCGGAGAGGTACTGTAATTTTCTATCTTGATGACTAAAAACGTGCATTTTAAGAAAGAGCTTTACATGACAGTGCCTCGTCAACAGTCAACATTTTGTTTCCATGATAGGTTGTGTTTTGAAATAGCATTTACAATACTTATACCTTTTAAAAGATGCAAATGGGAATGTTGATTATGGTAGTTGGTGTTGAAATCAATATGATTTGGTATGAATTGAATAGTGAGAACTGTATGTGCTTCTTTAGTATGGTATTGCTTATAATAAATACCAGTTTAATGTATCATATAGTGTGAATAGCCTTTTAAAGTTCACATGAAATGCCAATTGTGGTGTTGTTTTGGAAAGATGATTGCATCTTGTTGTAAATAATGAATTAATCTTTTTTTATTTGAACAATTATGAGATTTACAATAAATTGCAAACCACTATTGCTGCTCTTCATTGGTTATATTTTTTAATAGTGCATTGCTTTAACATTTGAGTCTGGCTCTGGGAAAATGGGACGCTAGGCATGTGCTCAAAATGTTTTCTCAGATAAGCCTGTACCGTCAGCACAGGCTTATTAGGGACGACACTTTCGCCAGAGACTTTTTTTACCGAACAATTCCATTAAGGTAAAATTTCAATGCCGATTTGCCCTGATTAACACTTGACACACATGCATTAAGACCCATTTTCCCAGACCATGGCTCAATTATGTTGTTGCTGTGTGTTTTGTAATGACTGTGGATGAAGCCATCCAGGATGAAATAGAGTGTCATCATAATATAAATACTGAATAACATCTTTTACAATTGTATTAGGAAATATATGTATTACATGGAATACTGGTTATATAAATATAAGGATGAAACACACATTACATAAACATCATCTGAAAACAAAATGATCACTCTGGTCCTGTTGCAAGTGTACCCCACACATAATGCTTATGACAAGACATATGCAACTTTAACATGATCATACAATTGTTTTCAAAACAATCTATACACTGGTGCAATATAAGTTAAAAACCTACATATACATGTGAGATTGCACTACTGTATGATTATATGTAAATACTTGGATGAACAATAAATATACAGAATTATATTTGTTAATTACATATACTTCATCATGGTTTTATAATTTGTGTAAAATAAATGCATAAAATCACAAAGAAATTAAAACCCGTCATTTTGTTTTTTTTTACACATCTTAACTTCTTTCATGTAAAATAAGTAATATATATGGAAAACAGTTTGGTATCAAATTATATTGTTACTAGTGTTTACCTTTTACTTATAAAAGACAAAGAATAAGTGTGGAAAAGCACATAACCTCATTAAATGTTTGAATTCAGGGTCCTGTCTTAACAAATATCTTTAATATGACAAGTTTTGGTTATAACTGACTATTCAGCTTACAATAAATAGGCATTTAGAATCTGTATGATCCTTAAATAAAGGGCATGTTAATATTGAAAGGAAAATCAAAGCGCTGAAGGCACTGAAGATGTTCGCTATTGAATAATTTAACACGCAATTCATTTTTGAAAATCAATCGCAAGTTTAAAATGAACACACGCCATTCAACTTTATAAAGTGTTTGTCATAGCGCACAGGTCGAATTTTGTGTGCACTTATTATCATCCTTATTATTTCATGGAAATAACTAAGACAAAATAAAAACAACATGCTTTTTTGGAGGTTCTGAAAGCATAGAAAGTATGATGAAAATGGTTATGACAACTTAATATAAAGAAAATTTGCAGTCACCATCATATTAATTAAAGGAATATTTTTCTAATATTAAATGACTATCTCACCAAGAATATAAATTCATAATGAAAGTTCCGTGTACAAAACTTTTGATTTTTGACACCATATACAAATTCAAAATATACAATAATCTTTGTATCTTGTATATGGAGGAATAAAAGTATATAAACATTGCTGTTTATGCTTTACTTGTTACCCGAGCAGTTCACATGGTGTCAACAACGCTAACATAAACATAGGTATAGAACACTAATGCGCTTTTATGCGTAGCTGTTTCAGTTTTCATCTTAGTGACTTTTACATAACGCCAACAGACACGCATGAATATTTTCGAATATTTAATAAGCTGATTCTAGATACAACCTCTGAATTTTTGCTACATCACTGCGTATGTGCTCAGTTCAAAGGATGTAGAACTGTTCAGTGTAAAGAATTCCGGACTACTCTCTGTATGCTCAAACGACACAAATTGTGGCCCTGTTACAATTACGCGTTACAATCCATCTCACATTTCACTTTCGCCTCCAAGATGAGAAAACAATCATTAGCAAAATAGTATAGTGTCAGGATAAGAGAAAATCGTTTAATTATCATACCACAATGTTTGCCGTACTTGGTCAGCACGTCTGGAAATCATTCCTTAATGTGTGGATAGGCTGCCATTATTAACAAGTTTGCTATTTTGAATTCAATTTTGTATCAAAAAGCATTGTTCTTAAATGTGGCATTTTCAATTCGCAATGAGATTTGTAATGACCCTCGTCATGCGAAAATGGGTCTTATTCCATATGCGCCCATCATATAAATAGCCCACTCAGCTATCCCTCCTACAGGTAAGCAGAAACATAACATATTGAGTGATTTTAAAGCGAACAGCATCGCCTATGGCCTGACTGCGCAAAAGCACACGTTGGGTTTAACAAAACGCTTGCCGAAACGCATAAGACCCATTTTCGCATGACGGCGCTATTGACGTGTGATTTAAATGTGTCGAAAGAAAACTGCGTTTAAATCAAATATAAACATACGATATATTTCGATAGTGAAGAAAGATACTCATAACAAGGCATATGAGGACACATATGAAGTGCTCTCCCGTAGTATATTTTTTATTTACTTACACTAATGTGTGGTTTGACAATGCTAACACACATTTCATGTGGTGAATATGCAGCTTACAAGTGAAAAACACAACACAATAGTTAAACTTAATTGTATTTAATTATTTAGAAAAAAAATTGCTAACTTTATTTCAAAGTCAGCGTATACGCCGACTACATTTTTAAAAGACATTTATTGTTATAAATATATTTAATATAATATATTTAGTTGATTTCGGTTTTAGCGATTATAAAGCATTTTCAAGGTTGCCTATAGTATGCCTGTAGTAATTGATGAACTCATATCCAACTGTCTATGTATTGAGAACTGTGAATATAAACAAGCTAAACCTTCTACTAACCTTCTACTTTTGCGTTACTAGCACCCGTAAATACAAAAGATCGCCGCTATCTGTTTAGAACCAAAGAACGTTTTTAGAAATACCCGCTGTAGTAGCATGAACGAGGTTATGAAACAGGTCATTCGTATTATTATTATAAATTGTTTGTTATATTCGGGTTTAGCGATAATGAAACATTTTTTTTTGTTTTTGACTATCGTATCGCTTAAGTTATTGTTGAACTTATGTTCAACGTTTAATAAATTGAGAATATTTATATAAATAAGCGTCAACTTTTTCCCGAATCTCTCAATTTACGACCTTTACTACGTCGTTGAGTTGTATGTGAGAGCGTAACCTATTGCGTTGTTATAACCCGTAAACTTTCCTTTGTTTATAGACAGGCACATCTATTAATAGCCTCATATCATGAATGCCAAAACACCCGCGAAAAAAGAACCACGTGACCAAATAGGACGCTAAACGCAAATACCATGCGACTACGACTTTTATTATCGCTCCGCAATTCCTTTGAAGCCGGAGCCTTGTGGTTGCTATTACGTAAAGAATTGACCTCTAACTGAAGTAAGCAAAGGAAAAGCAGCACCCATTTGATCCATTTCTTCTATGTGCGAAGGCAGATTGAATTTTACTAATGTATGGTTTGCCTATTATAACACACATTATAATGCGGTAAATATGCGACTAACAAGTAAAAAACACTATTATTAAACTTTTGTTTTGAATTAAGTTATTTAGAAACCAAAATACCAAACCTTATTTCAAAACAGCAAGACAAAATTTTAAGAGAATATTTTTGTTATATTTTAATGTTTTTTAACAGTTTCAGCTATAATGAAACATTTTTAGCTCACCTGAACGATAGCTCGAGGTGAGCTATTGTGATCACTCAGCGTCCGGCGTCCGTCCGTCCGTCCGTATACAAATTTGTAAATATCTTCTTCTACTAAACCATTGAGCCAATTTCAACTAAATTTCATGTGGAGCATCCCTAGGTCATGGGACAAAAGAATTGTTAAAAAAAATTTGATCACATAACCAAGATGGCCTTAAAAAATCTTCTTGTCAGAAACCGCTCATCAGATTTTCAAAAAATTTCACAGGGATGACCTTTGAGGGCTCCCCTGAAAAAGTTGTTCAAAGAAATTTGATTCGTCAAAAAACATGGCCGCAGGAGCTCGTTGAACTTTGCATGTTTATTCGTTTTTGCCTATTTTGTGAAAACTTTCAAAAATCTTCCACATTTTTTGTCCGATCCTTTCCAAATTTGCACAGTGTCTTTATATCAATGAGGACACAAACCCTACAAAAAATGAGCATTATTGGTCCATGAAGTACAGAATTACCTCCCCTTGAATTGAGAAAATGGTGTTTATGAAATAAAGTCCAAATTTTTCATCCAATTCTTTCCAAACTTGTAAGGATTTAGCATGGTTCAAACAAGGGAAACAACTACGGTTTATGCATGTTCTTTTTATTACAGATTTGCCTCCCTTTAATTCATTCAAAATCTCATTTTACAGCAGAGATTCCAAATCTGACCTGTAAATGAGCCCCATATTTACTGCTGGTGCTATGTTTTACCTTTTCCCATTTGATCATGTCTTAAGTATTGGTCTTTGTAATGCTGCTACTGCTACTGCTACTGCTACTACTACTACTACTACTACTACTACTACTACTACTACTACTACTACTACTACTACTCTACGTCTACTATACTACTCCTACCTTCTACTACTACTACCACTACTACTACTACATACTACTACTACTACTACTACTACTACTACGGCGAGTACTACTACCAACACCACCACCACCACCACCACCAACCACCACCACCACACGGTCTAACTATTACTACTTCTAACTACTACTGTCCACTACTACTACGAGAAGACTTTGACACGACTACACTACTACTACTACTACTACTACCACGACGCGACTACGAATACTACGACATACGACGACGGATACGACTACGACGAGCACTACTCTACGGGACTACTGCTACTACGACTTCTGACGACGTACTGACGGACTACGACATACTACTACTACTACTACTAACGACTACTACGACGACTACTACTTACTACGACTACTACTGACACTACTCACTATACTACGATGACTACGACTACTACTACTACTCTACTACTACTACTACTCTACTACTACTACTACACCACCACCACCACCACCACCATTCACAGTGACAAAAAAAACGTATTCACACAATGGCTGCTACTACAACTTATAGCCCATATAGGGGGGCATGCATGTTTTACAAACAGCCCTTGTTTCTATGGGATTTTAACCACAACTGTTCATGTTTATCTCCGACACATATTTTTAGGTCACCTGTCATGAAGTGACACAGTGAGCTTATGTGATCGTGTGATGTCCGGCGTCCGTTGTGCGTGCCTGCGTGTGTCCGTGCGTCCGTCCGTCAACAATTTGTTTGTGTAGACAGTAGAGGTCACAGTTTGCATCCTATCTTGATGAAATTTGGTCAAAATGTTTATCTTGATGAAATCCGGTTTGGAATAGTATTTGGGTCATCTGGGGTCAAAAACAAGGTCACTAGGTCAAATAATAGAACAACCTTCTGTAGACAATAGAGGTCACAGTTTTCATCCAATCTTTATGAAATTGGGTTAGAATGTTTATCTTGATGAAATCTGGGTTGGGATTTTATTTGGGTCATCTGGGGTCAAAAACTAGGTCACTAGGTCAAATAATAGAAAAACCTTGTGTAGACATTAGAGATCACAGTTTTCATCCAACCTTTATGAAATTTGGTCAGAATTCTTGATGAAATCTGGGTGGGATTGTATTTGGGTCATCTGGGGTAAAAATTTAGGTCAAATAAATAGAAAAACCTTGTGTTGACAATAGAGGTCACAGTTTTCATCCAATATTTATGAACTGTGGTCAGAATGTTTATCTTGATGAAATCTGGATTGGGATTGTATTTGGGTCATCTAGAGTCAGGAACTAGGTCACTAGGTCAAATCATAGAAAAACATTGTGTAGATAATAGAGGTCATAGTTTTCATCTGATCTTAATGAGTCAGGTGAGCGATTCAGGGCCATCATGGCCCTCTTGTTTATGTTGTCTATCGTATCCCTGTAATAATTGTTGAACTCGTGGTCAACGTATTATTAATTGAGACCTGTGAATATAAACAAGCGTAACCTTATACTAGTGCGTTATTCTCACCCGGACTCTCCTTTGTTTATCGCCAGCCGCAGAGTTATGAATGAGCTGAGCGAAAATACTACGTCACGCAGACGCAGCAGAAAGTGGACTATTTTAATCATTCATAAACAATCTCCTCCGCGACACGTACAATACGATCATTGTTTATTGATTCTTTTCTATAAAACACCGTTCGAAAATCTTGAATGTAACACGATATTAATATAATGTTTCCATTTGTGAATACACATAATTGGAGAACTCAAACCTCTTGCATAAATTATACAACTCTTTCTTGCGCGGATACGCAAGCGGGTATTGGGTTAATCATAACTAGGCCGTATCGACCTGAATTTCACATCAAGCACTTTAGACGGTCGCTAAAGCGACCATCTAAAAATACAATTGACCATTGCTCATGCATGTTCCTAAAGTGTTGTCGCAGATTAACTTGTATGGTCCGCACATGCTAATCAGGGAAGACACTTTCTGGTTTTATGAATTTTTTTCGTTCAAAGAAAGTATTTAAAAAAAAAATCCAGTCTAGGCCGAAAATGTTTTCCCAGATAAGCATGTGTGGAGCAAACAAGCTAATCTGGGACGACACTTCACACACATGCATAAAGCCAATTTCCCCAGAACACGGCTCAATTTGATTGAATACTTAATCGAGGCTGTTCACTGCGAACAAATTATAACTAGTGTCTAAATGTCAGCACATCAATATAGAAAGGCAAGACATTTTTACTAAAAAACTAAACCATTGAAATCTAGCAAGAACATATCTGCTTACCAATCTACAAGATGTGTGAAAAAGATGCTTGTAAAATCATTGCAAGATAAGTAAAATAATGTGAAATAAATCAATATCTCTAACATTATGTTGAGCTTAAGCATGCCAAATGCTCCAAGGGCTGCGAAACAACAAAATTGCTGCATGATTGAATAATTTACAGTTCAATTTGTTCCAACTAGCAGAATGTTTCTTATAAAGATTTACCTTATTTTTTTTTCTAAATTTTAATAAAATATCACTTTAGATATCGAATACAGAGTAGCCAAAATTCTTAGCAATAAAACACATAACACACTCTATTAACATTATCGAAACATTTAGACTGGTCCCTGAAGGTTTTTCTTAAGCTGCTTGTAGCTCCAGTTAATCTGATTCACCTTTGTGATGGTGTCTCTCTCTGATAACGTATAACCCCTTCGACAAGTGGTCATGAGTTGTAACCAGGAACCTGCATTTACAGTAGGGAAGTGAATGCAACACATTTTCTTTTAAAAGTTAATATCATTTAATATTTAGCTTGATTTATGCAAGAGCTTAGGCCTTATTAAGAAACGTTAAGTTTATGCAATTGTACAACTGACAACTTATTATAGTTATTTATATTGGATTTAAGGGCAAAAAACAGTTTAATTCTATAACTTATACCAGCAGTTACCGGTATAACCTGTGCAGTTTGAACTTGACTCAACTTGATACACATGTTAATTTGTATACAGTACTTATAAACGCCGTGTTGTGGAATCTGATTTTCTGTATTGCAGCGATGTCTTTGCCCAATTGAAAAAAGGACGGGTACACTTGGGAATTTTTTTTTTTAATTCAAAATTGCTTGAAATATCCTAAACTATGTAACTCATTCCATAAACCTTTTTAGAGTTACATTTGTAGTTGCTAAAAGCATTTTTCCTAATCGTTAATTATTTATTGGGTTTCCAGAACAAATTGAAAGTACAGGAAGGTCTTGTAAACAATAATTAGGAAGTATTCAATAATAAATGACTTCTTTAAGTTTGCTCAGTAAAATAAGATGTATATGCATAAATATTATGAAACAATAGAAATCTTTACAGTAAGAAAAGAATTAGTGTGGCATAGACTTTAGTTCCAAAATATCTAGCACAGGCCTCTTTAGTGATGCCTACCTGATTACACCTGGGTGTAATAGTCCAGTGCTGACACAGCCACAGTACCTGTATTTGCATGTGCATGCCTCCTTCTTTTACTGTCGGGTGCAAAATTGCCTTTGCAGCACTTGTGCTACTGACAAAGGTTACTGGTGTAGGTGCTGGTACTGTGTACTCTTGTCACATGTGTTTACATTCAACAAATCTGCTGCCTGCCTTAAAAGAGCAGCTGCTCTTTGCTGTTGGCTCATATCTGCAAATGTATTCATGTACAATTTTTTTTCGGCGTAAGCTGTATTAAGCCAGCTTTTCACCCTGACTTGACCTTTGTAAGTGTCCAATAATACTCAAATAAAATTTCCCGCGGCTAGGTACGAATGAATACACTTCATTTATTCCATTGGCTGATTTGAGTATCACACCAGAACATTGGAAACATATCCGCGTTTTTGTAACACTGTTTTACTGCATGAAACAATTTTATCTCTATTGAAAAGGCTCAATAGATAGAACAGTTTTACAATCAATTTTCGACATAAATACAGTTTGCGCGTTCACCTTTTATTTTCAGAGAATTACCAGCGCAAAAGCGTTTATACTAAAGGCGTATGTTGTCATATTTAGTACTTACTTGCATTGCATTTCAACTCGCGAGGTTTCGGGTCAATTCGCGGCCATTTGTGAAAGTCAGAGTTTATATACAGTTCATCACCGGAGTTCGCAGAAGGGGTTGCGATCATTGTGTTATACCGGTCTTACTGACAATAACGTAGTGACTGTAATTCATTGCATTCCAATCCGCAAGGTATCAAGGTCAGTTTGCGGTCAGTTGCAGAAATCTTTATATAAACGCCGTCTCGTAAACTTTGTGCACTTGAAGTCTGTTTTGATCAGAAAGATACTAAATAAAGATATTCGGCGATATTTTTGTGGTATGTCAATCATCGATTTTTAATATGGTTTCAACATTTGCATGATAAGGACCAATTTTGATAAAATTAATTAGAAATATTTATCCATTTAGACTAGTTTATTAAGCATGAGCACAATAATTCACTATACTATAATTATGCAATTAAATAAGATTCGAGTATTGCCGGCTGACCAATATGCACTCGTTTATTTTCATGTTTCTTGTGTTTTTCTATTCTGTAAATATAGATATCTGAGTAATAATATCACATAAAGCAAAATAAGCCACGAAACATGGCGCAACACCCCGTAATTGATTTGCTTATGATGTAGCTAAGAACTGCGCAGAAAAAAGGCATCCGCTACTTTTTATCTCATAGAGATAACTTTTGATCGTTCATAAACATCGACCACAATCAACGCCGTATATCATTTTTTTAAGATATTTCTTGTTCATTTATAAAAACAAGTCACCATTTTGAAGTATAATCATAGATTCGATATATAACAACTGTTACGTAGTCAGATATGACACTAACTGATCTAAGTTTATATACATTTTTCACAGAAATATGATCTTATCTGCGTTGATCATCTAAGTACCATCTGTATGTGAAATCTTCACCCCCCCCCCATTATACTACATGTACTAACATCTTGATGTGTTTGTTTGTATGTTGTTTTTTTTGCCTGTGTTTTTAACTTACATTAAGGCAAAGATTGAAATGAAAAAGAGAAACCATTTAATTCCAGAAAACATAATTATTTTTGTTTGTAAATGAGGTAACTGTGCATACTTATTTTACATTGCTTTCCGTTTTAATTATGCCCCCCTTCGAAGAAAAGGGGGTATATTGCTTTGCACGTCGGTCGGTCTGTCCGTCCATCAGGTGGTTTCGGGATGATAACTCAAGAACGCTTGGGCCTAGGATCATGAAACTTCATAGGAAGATTGATCATGACTCGCAGATGACCTCTATTGATTTTGAGGTCACTAGGTCAAATGTCAAGGTCACAGTGACCCGAAATAGTAAAATGGTTTCCGGATGATAACTCAAGAACGCTTATGCCTAATATCATGAAACTTGATATGTAGATTGATCAGGACTTGCAGATGACCCCTATTGATTTTCAGGTCACTAGGTCAAAGGTCAAGGTCACGGTTACCCGAAATAGTAAAATGGTTTCCGGAAGATAACTCAAGAACGCTTATGCCTAAAATCATGAAACTTCATAGGTAGATTGATAATGACTGGCAGATGACCTCTATAGATTTTCAGGTCACTAGGTCAAAGGTCAAGGTCACGGTGACCCGAAATAGTAACATGGTTTCCGGATGATTTCTCAAAAACGCTTATGCCTAGGATCCTGAAACTTGATAGGTAGATTGATAATGACTTGCAGATGACCCCTATTGATTTTCAGGTCACTAGGTCAAAGGTCAAGGTCACGGTGACCCGAAATAGTAAATGGTTTCCGGAGGATAACTCAAGAACGCTTATGCCTAGGATCATGAAACTTGACAGGTAGATTGATAATGACTGGCAGATGACCCTATTGATTTTCTGGTTACTAGGTCAAAGGTCAAGGTCATGGTGACCCGAAATAGTAAAATAGTTTCCGGATGATAACTCAAGAACGCTTATGCCTAGGATCATGAAACTTGATAGGTAGATTGATCATGACTCGCAGTTGACCCCTATCGATTTTCAGGTCACTAGGTCAAAGGTCAAGGTCATGGTGGCCCGAAATAGTAAAATGGTTTCTGGATGATAACTCAAGAACGCTTATGCCTTGGATCATGAAACTTCATAGGTACATTGATCACGACTCGCAGATGACTCCTATTGATTTTCAGGTCACTAGGTTCAAGGTCAAGGTCACGGTGACCTGAAATAGTAACATGGTTTCCGGATGATAACTTAAGAACGCTTATGCCTAGGATCATGAAACTTGATAGGTAGATTGATCATGACTCGCAGATGACCCCTATTGATTTTCAGGTCACTAGGTCAAAGGTCAAGGTCACAGTGGCAAAAAACATATTCACACAATGGCTGTCAATACAACGGAGAGCCCATATTGGGGGCATGCATGTTTTACAAACAGCCCTTGTTAGCTCATTGTATGTATTTCCATGCCGTCTTAGGGATAAACTAGTAAAAACCAATATTACAAAGATATGCGATGAAAAAGAATGAAATTTATAGTTAAATTCAAACAAGCCAACAGTTGGACGTTTTGATCATCGTAACCCACTTACGTTACAACAATACAATGGGACGTTTACAAATGAAAACAAGATTACGTCCATAAACTTCAAATAGACCTTTATCACAAACCAAATGACAACTCTACGTTCGAAGCAGGGATTACAATCGTATGCAATCTACCTAATAAACAAGTACACTAAACAAGTAACCTTTACCTGAATAAGAACAGCGGAAAATACGTTCGAAACGACACGGTAGAGTAATTCATCTGGTAGATATATAATACAACACCGTTCTAAATATTAACCTTTTGCGAAAACAACCGTAAACGAATGACAACTCTGGTTCTCTGTCGTGTATGAATTCAGTATTACTAATGCATTCGTCTTAACTCTTTCAGTTCTGGAACCGAATTTTGAAGGCCTTTGCAAACAGTTTGGATCCAGATGAGACGCCACAGAACGTGGCGTCTCATCATGATCCAAACTGTTTGCTATTCTGATAGTATTCTGTGAAAAAAATCGAAGAAAAGTTGTGTCCACTGCTTTCACAAATTAACTTAATCTTTACAGATTCCGAAACATTGCTAGTTTGCAACTTCTTTTTATGTTTAATGATGACAGTGCAATTGTTTACGTACTTTCAATTGTAATATATATTTTGCTGTAAATAATTACAACGGCTTACGCGAATAATAAATAACTAAGTTTGACTTTTACCGTTATGCATTTAATCATCTTTACAGATTTTGGTATTTAACTTTTGTTCAGATTATGCCTATTGAGTAAGAACTGGCCGTCTTCCGAAGGCATATGATTACCATATAACAAACACATGGACATATGGATCATATTGGCCCCTTTGGTTAATATTAGTCTGAGCTATAGAAAAAATATTTGTCCGAGGCGAAAAGCGAAGGTGTCATGTATTACTTCACTTCTGCTAGTTATTGCCTCCATCTATATGTTTTTATATATTAACGTATTATGATGATGAGGAGGACGAGTATACAGTTTTTTTCCAGATTGGATATTCTGCACAGTTGTATTTAAACGGAGGACATCGCAACCTGAACTAATATGAATAATGATGTTTTGATGGGTGAAAGATAGGATCACAGTTTTCATAAAAGTTAAATCTAAACTCTTATTATATACACAGGGCCCACAACGTGTGTATTGCCAGGTTCAAAAGCTAGGTCCAGATCTACGGCCCCTGTACTTGTATGTCGAATTGCTTGCCTAATATATAAAGACGTAATGGACATAGACATATAGACATTTTATACAATACGTGTTACCCGTAGACAATGTTATAACAAGTAAACTCCTTACATATTCGGACAGATTTCTAGTTTGCAACATTGTTCATATTTAATGATATCCAGTGCAAATGCGAACGAAATTGCAACTATAATATATGTTCTGCCGTCAAGAAATACAAAGCGAATAATACATAACTAAGTTTGATCTTAACCATTATGAATGTAATTATATTTACAGATTCTGACAGTGCTGCTAGATCAGAACAGCCGGTCGGGAGATCAGAACACCCGATCTGGATTGTTCTAGACAGTGCAAATCCAGTACTGCCCTCTATTAAACACATTGCATTGTGGAGTATCAAGTGTTCCTCCACTTGGCTGAACAGTTTGTTCAGTACGCTTCTGACACTGGACCATGAGGTGAAGGTGGACCTGAACGAATGTCTCATATCATCGCGTATAGATGGCTTCTGTTTTATAACTGCGTCAATAACGACGGACGTAAACAAATGTCTGAATCTCAGTGGACTTAATCAAGATGGAGTGAACGCCCAGATTGATAAGATTGTAGAGTTGTTGTTTAAGTCAGTACAGTTGGAAACCCTGAACATTATAGTGGATGTATCGGCTCATATCGATCCCAATCTGTGGGATGCTCTGAACAGCCTTACTATCAATCGTGTGACACTGAGTCTAGATAGTGGACGGAGTGTAGGTAGTGTGTGGCATGGTCTGATAGTAAATAATGTATCAATGTTGTCGCAGGCTCTCCTATCAAACCATACGGAAACTATTTGTATGTACATGAATGCCCAGCCCTATCTGATGGATGCTATGCATGGTCTGCCTATCAAAAGTCTGAGTCTGTTTGGCAGTAGAAAACGTTTGGACATTAATCACGTGGCATCGCTGCACGAGTTGCTATCTTCGCTCAAACAGCTGAAAAAGCTCAGTGTGCTGGAAAACAACGACAGTCCCGGTCTTTGGGAGGGTCTTCATGGTCTGAATATCAAGAGTTTGAGTCTGATTGACAGAGATGTGCATCATTTCTCACCGTTTGCACAGTTTCTAGCTTCTCTAACACACCTTGAAACGTTAAATATTGAAGTGAAGTATTCCAGTTTTTCTCGTCTGTGGGATGCCCTCCACGGACTGAATATCAAGAGTCTGAGTCTGAATGGTGACATAGATGTGATAGAGGAGATGCAAAAGTCGGCAGTAAAACCATTGTCTCGGCTATTTCAATCGCTTACACAGCTGGAAACGCTTAGTATTGGAATGAACTACGCGTCTGACGTTGAGGCTCCCGCTTTTTGTCAGGCCCTCCACGGGCTGAATATCAAGAGTCTGAGTCTGAATGGTTTCAGAAGTTGTAAGTTAGTAGGATTCAAGAGTTGGGATTTCTCGCAGCTATTTCAATCGCTTATACAGCTTAAAACGCTTAGTATGAGAGTGAGTGCTAACTCGATTTTGTGGGATTATCTGCCGGAGGCTCTGCGTGGTCTGCATATCACGCGTCTGAGTTTAAGTGATATGGAGGAATGTTTAAAGGTAAAAAATGCTGAGTTGTTGTCACAGTCAATATCATCGCTAACGCTGCTTGAAACGCTTACATTGCATGTATTTGCATATATCGACCTACTACTACCTCAGTCATTGAAGTATTTCAATTTCTACTGTACCAGAATATCTCCGCCAGAATTACGCGACCTAGTGAAGGCACTGTCTGCGTCTACTCGGACAGTTGAGAGCAAGCTGGAATTCGGTTGTGCACGAGGCAAATATGGAGATAACTTGAGTCAGTTAACTCTATTTCTTCCTGAAGAATATATCCCTGTCCAACTAGAACTGACTGTACAGAGGAATATCACAGTGAAGCGATTCCGAATATTAGACCGGATACGTGCCGTTGGCTGGTATGATTGGTCTGCTGATTCTGCCTGGTCGGTGCGTGACAATGTTGCTGATGAGAATGATGATTATGATGATGGCATTGTTGATGATGACACTTATGACTCATTCGTTCGACATCTAGATAGTAGAATCAAAAATCGAATTTCCATGCGAGTGCAGAGTCATGCAGCTTCAAACTCTTGAATACATATGTCCGTAAGACAATCAAAACATGAATGCATGCGTCTTCAAGACATGATTGTATCAAAAGATGCGTCTGTAAGACATGGTTATTCCAAACATGCATATTAATGTCTAGAACAGTTATTGCACGTTTGAATTACGACTGAAGTCTTTTTATGCCCCCCTTCGAAGAAGAGGGGGTATATTGCTTTGCACATGTCGGTCTCTCGGTATGTCGGTCGGTCTGTCGGTCGGTCCGTCCACCAGGTGGTTTCCGGATGATAACTCAAGAACGCTTGGGCCTGTGATCATGAAACTTCATAGGTACATTGATCATGACTCGCAGATGACCCCGATTGATTTTGAGGTCACTAAGTCAAAGGTCAAGGTCACGGTGACCCGAAATAGTAAAATGGTTGCCGGATGATAACTAAAGTACTTATTCCTAGGATCATGAAACTTAATAGGTAGATTGATCATGACTCGCAGATGACCCCAATTGATTTTCAGGTCACTAGGTCAAAGGTCAAGGTCACGGTTACCCGAAATAGTAAAATGGTTACCAGATGATAACTCAAGAACGCTTATGGCTAGGATCATGAAACTTCATAGGTACATTGATCATGACTGGCAGATGACCACTATTGATTTTCAGGTCACTAGGTCTAAGGTCAAGGTCACAGTGACAAAAAACATTTTCACACAATGGCTGTCACAACAACGGAGAGCCCATATGGGGGGCATGCATGTTTTACAAACAGCCCTTGTTTCACTTAATGCTTGTGTGTGAGAAATACGCACAATATGTTCGATGTTCAGTTTTTTCAATAAGTAATACATTAACACGAACTTTACATAGACTTGATCAATAAAAACACAATAACTAAATAGCAGTTATACAGTGTGTACTAAAATGACGACAGGTTCAGTCACATAGAGCTGAAAGCGCAATATGCGCCATGTTTATTGCTGCTTCATAAATGTAATAAGTAGCATGCCAACAAACTCAAGGACACGTTACATATACTTAATCAATCAAAACACAATAACTAAACAGCAGTTATACAATGTGTAATTCAATAAATTACATGTTTCAAAAGACAAAATTCTTCAGATTTATTTAGTGCTCATGTAAACAAACGTTTCTAAATTTATTCATTTTAAATTACTAATTTGCAACATGTGTTGAATAAACTGTGATCAATTCCTTCGATGGAAATGAAACCGCGTGTCCTGTTATAATGTAGCATATTGAAATCAAAGCGCGTGTGGTGTTAGAATTCATCATATTCAAATCAAAGCGCGTGTCGCGTCAGTGCCCCAGATAAGCTGCGTATCTGCGTCTTTCACCCTATTAAAATGTTTAAAAACGCAAAGAAATACAATATCATGCGTATTGAAAACGCATCCAATTTGACTTTTACGCAAATTCGTCAAATTTAATGCATACAATACAATAGATTCGATCGAAAATGCTTTGCTTATTTTCGGTATTTTCTCTTTATAATGCGAAAAAAAATGTCTCAAAGAGGTTGAAAGACGCCCGCGATAGTCGCGCCAAAATATCAGTTGATATGTTTGACAGTTACAAAGATGTCAGTTAACATCAGTTTTTTTTTAAGTTTCAAGATTATATTTATATATGGACAGTTTCAAGGATTAAAGACGCTATGAAATATCAGTTTATTTAAGTTAATTATATTAGTTTACAATTTTATTGAATCAATACAAGGGCGCAGCTTCAACTGAAGTAAAGCAGCGATGATTTTAAGGTTTGCATTCTATAACTCATTTCACCCTTTTTCGAGAATGAAATCACCCTATTTTTCAAAATCAATGGGTGAAAACCCTATTTTCCAAATAATTATCTGGGGCACTGTGTCGCGTTATATTTCATTATATAATACTTTGTGACATGTTAGAATTCATCATATTCAAATCAAAGCGCGTGTCGCGTTATATTTCATTATATAATACTTTGTGTGGTGAAGGAATTTATCATATACTTCTGTGTGACATGTTAGAATTCATCATATACTTTCTTGCTCCATGTTCGAATGCATCATATTTGTCTATGTGGCATGTTATTATTCAGCAAAATACTACTTTGTGGCATGTAAGAATTAATCATATACTACTATGTTTCGTGTTAGAATTCATCATATACTACTATGTTGCATGTTACAATTCACCATATACTACTATGTTGCATGTTAGAATTCATCATATACTACTATGTGGCATGTTAGCATTTATCATATACTATTTTGTGGCATGTTAGAATTCATCATATTGAAATCAAACCGCGTGTCATGTTAGAATTCATCATATGCTACTTGGTGTCGTGTAAAAATACATCATATACTACTATGTGGCATGTTATAATTCATCATATACTATTTTGCGGCATGTTAGAATTCATCATATACTACTATGTGGCATGTTAGATTTCATCATATACTGCTTTGTGGCATGTTAGAATTCATCATATACTAATTTGTTGCATGTTAGAATTCATCATATACTACTATGTGGCATGTTAGTTTTCATCATATACTGCTTTGTGGCATGTTAGAATTCATCATATACTACTATGTGGCAGGATAAAATTCATTATATACTACTTTGACTCATGTAATAATGCATCATATACTACTAGAATTCATCATATCCTACTTTGTGTCATGTTAGAATTCAGCATGTACAACATTGTGTTATCGACTCATTGTGCACACTGCGTGTTGTGTTTCAATTGTAAGTCTACATATTTCCAAAGAAAAGTTATTTTTTGAAAGGCGCATATCGATGGGATATTCTCCTTATACAGGGATCTTTTAAAATGATCCCTCTTTTCTCGCATAAATGTTTATACATGTAGTTTCGATTTGTTTGGTAAAATCGTCAAATTGAACACATTAACTTGTTCAATATATTCTTCTCATTTAAAGATAGAAATAAATGAGCACTTTATTGAGATGTAAACTGCAGTACAGTACCTGAATCGATAGTGTGCATGTTGGTACTGCAATACATTATTACCTCAATCGATAGTGTGCATGTTGGTACTGCAATACATTACCTTAATCGATAGTGTGCATGTTGGTACATGTACTGCAATACATTACCTTAATTGATAGTGTGCATGTGGGACTGCAATACATTACCTTAATCGATAGTGTGCATGTTGGTACTGTAATGCATTACCTTAATCGATAGTGTGCATGTTGGTTCTGCAATACATTACCTTAATCGATAGTGTGCATGTTGGTACTGCAATACATTACCTTAATCGATAGTGTGCATGTTGGTACTGCAATACATTGCATGTACCTTAATCGATAGTGTGCATGTTGGTACTGCAATACAGTACCTTAATCGATAGTGTTCTTGTTGGTACTGCAATACAGTACCTTAATCGATAGTGTGCATGTTTGTTGCAATACAGTACCTTAATCGATAGTGTGCATGTTGGTACTGCAATACATTACCTTAATCGATAGTGTGCATGTTGGTACTGCACATTACCTTAATCGATAGTGTGCATTTTGGTACTGCAATACATTACCTTAATCGATAGTGTTCATGTTGGTACTGCAATACAGTACCTTAATCGATATTGTGCATGTTGGTACTACAAAACATTACCTTAATCTACATTTATATAGTGCGCATGTTGGTACTGCAATGTATTTCCTAAATCAATAGTGTGCAGGTTTGTTGCAATACATTACCTTCATCGAAAGTGTGCATGTTGGTACTGCAATACATTACCTTAATCGATAGTGTGCATGTTGGTACTGCAATTCATTACTTTATTCGATAGTGTGCATGCAATCGCCACATTTCTTTCATAACAATTTTACTACTTTCGCGTTTTCCTGTGCAATTAAAAAAAAATAAACGAGAAAACTTGTTCATTTATAAAAAATAAACATTTTGCAGTGGATATAAAAAAAACACCTTTAAGTTCATCAACAATGTAATAAATACTTAGCTTAATATAACCTTCTTTTTGAAATGAGCCGCGCTCTCTGAAAACTGGATTTAATGCATGTGAATTAAGTGTCGTCCTAGATTAGCCTGCGTAGTCCGCACAGTCTAACCAGTGACGACAAATTTCGCATTAACTGGAATTTCATTTTGAAATTATGAAGAGACTTCATTTATTCGAAACAATCCATAAAAGCGACAAGATTAGTACCTTGTGAGCCTGTGCGAACTTTCCAGGCTTATCTGGGATTATCTGGACAGTCACTTTACGCGGATGCATTAAGCTCCGTATTCCAACAGCGAGGCTTGTGTATATGAGTCTTTGTCAAGAACCTTTAAAATTTATCAATGAACTCCACTAGCCTTATGTTAAATGTCGTGAGTCTTTGACAAGTACCTTTAAGATTTATCAATGAAATCCACTTGCCTTATGTTAAATGTTGTGTGTCTATGACTAGAACCTTTAATAATTATCAATGAAATCCACTAGCATTATGTTAAATGTTGCAAGTCTTTGACAAGAACCTTTAAGATCTATCAATGAAATCAACTCGCCTTATGTTAAATGTTGCGAGTCTTTGAAAAGAACCTTTAAGATTTATCAATGAAATTCACTCGCCTTATGTAAATGGCGCACAATTAGTAACCTTAGGAACGCCGATAATTTGTTTAAATATTTTACCATTAAATTCAACGAACAAGTTTTCTAGAAGGAAAGTAAGTGCTGCACAAAAGTCAAGACCAGTCCAAATGATGTAATTATCTTATTTCTGATTAGTAAAATAGAGGATATTTGTTGGATCCGGTGGATTATCGATTTTAATTCACGAGTGATCATAGAAAATAATATTTTCACGAGTGGCGCAGCCACGAGTGAAAATATATATTTTCTATGATCACGAGTGAATTAAAATCGATAATCGACCGAATCCAACAAATTTTCTTTTTATTTAATGCATTTTTCACAGTTTATATACATTGTTCAAGAGTTTAACTAACGAATTTTGCTGGGATAATGACGTCATTTCGTCAAAAATGACGTCATTTCACAGTAAACAATGAAAATTATTGATAATTCTCACTGATAATTTTCACTGTTTGAAACAGTGAAATTATCAGTTTTAATTCACTGATATTTCTCTATAAACCACCGGAAAGCATTAAATAAAAAGCTGTTTTAGTGCTTAAAGCCAGATATGAACACTTCTTTCTACCAAATAGTATTTCAATAAAAAAAACAAGTTTGGATTTTATTATGAGGAAGCGTTGTATATAGAGTAGAAAAATCGTTAGTGCTTACTTGTGGTACCTTATATTTTTTCTTTCAATTTTATCAGTGACTTCCAAATGCTGTTTTCTGCTGTTTTGTACTGTTTTGGCAATTGGTCACTTGCCTTAAATAAAGGACCAACTAATTGAATACAATGAGAATTCAATACTGATCCAGCAGCTGGAGTTTCACTTCTTTATATTTGACAAGAACCTTTAAGATTTATCAATTACATCCACTTGCCATATGTTAAATGGTGTGAGTCTTTGACAAGAACCTTTAAGATCTATCAATGACATCCACTTGCCTTATGTTAAATAGTGTGAGTCTTTGACAAGAACCTTTAAGATCTATCAATGAAATCCACTTGCCTTATGTTAAATGCCATTCAGTTTCAACAGCTTTGGTTCAGGTTCATGTGAAGGTTCTTTATATTAATTAGAATGTATTTGTCATATTAGTTAATTGTGAGGCAGTTACCTCTTATCAGTATCGCTTGTGTTTTTAGCTCGACTTTTCGAACAAAAATGAGAGCTATACTTCACCGGCGTCGGCGTTGGTTAAAGATTTTTTATCAAGTCAAATAACTTTAACACTATCAAAGATAATTAACTCAAACTTGGAATACTTCTTTATGGCAAAAAGAAAATAGGTCAAGGCGCATAGCTCTGTCAGCATTATTTTTAGAGCTATGCCCCTATTTATTCTTAGAAAATTGAACATTTGGTTACGTTTTGTGTTTAGATCCACTTTATTCCTAAAGTATCAAAGCTATTGCTTTCATACTTGCAACACTTACAAACTATCATAAAGGGAATGTGCAGGCAAAGTAATGTAACTCTGACTGACAATTTGACAGAATTAAGGCCCCTTTTATACTTAGAAAATTGAAAATCCTGTTATGTTATGTGTTTTGGTCCAATTTACTCCTAAAGTATCATAACATTTTTTATTAATTTTATTGATATACAATGGTAGTGATCGGTAGTTTCATTGATTTTTTATATTTTGTTAAATGCTGTCTTAGTTGTTTTCCTTCATAGTTAACAGTTTACCATAACGTGTAACTGTAACGTGTGTAAATAATGCGTTGATGAGAAAAACCATGTATATATATTCAAATAGGACACACTTAAGTGTCTGTATAGTTAATCGCTGGATATACCGCTTGGTGTTACTTTTTTGTTCAAGTTGATATGTTTTATACATCATGATAAGTTAAGATGTGCTGTATTGCGTCCTTAAATCAAACTTCGTAAATGTACTTGTCAGTGGTTATTGTGTTGTTGCTTTATGAGTTGTCTGCACCTCATGACATGTTAAGCTTTCCATAACAATACATGTGCCCATATTTCTAATGCAGTTACATGTGTATGCGTCCTTTGTGATCGTTGTCTCTAGACATATCTTATTGCAATAATATGTATTGATAAAGCCCCCCCCCCCAAGTAAAAATAAAATAAGTGTGATCAATACAAACACCATTTTGATAGCATCCAAAACTTATTGTTATTTCCTTCCAGATACTAAGTAGAATAACACCAAAAATAACATCTGTGTGTTGCGATATTGTGGTTATTGAGAAAGTGAGGCTTGATCGATGCACAAAAACAATTTGTCACAATAGCAGTCCTACTTGTGCACACACTGTTAAGTGTGGTGCTTGAGATTACATTTCAAATTACTTTAATTATTTGAATTCGTCTCGTAATGTCATTTGAAAATGTATATTGCATTATGTTTAATATACACTAAAATACCCATCAATCATTATAAGCAGATGATTAAGGGTGTTTCAAAAACATGTTCAATATTGGTGGCAGATGCCTGTGTGTGTTATTATATGTGTGTGAACATTGTAAATGAATATCTTTTTTACGTAAAACGTTTGTTTTTAATTTTCGATATTTACTTTTGTCTGTATATGCATATGTTGACCTTTTAAAGCTTTACTTTTGGATGCCATGACGTTGTTTAATAACATGCTAATTTTAAAATTTAACAATTTTGCAAATTGTTGTACATAAATAATTATGAGATAAGTAGTTTCATAGCGAAAATTAAGATATTTGCGAAAATGACACTAATAAAACAATGAATGAAGTATTTACCAAGATTTCACATAATTTTCCTCTGTGTTTTAATTTTTGTATGTATCATTTGTTTTGTTAATTTTATATTGTATATAGTTTTCCTACATACTACATGAAGGTAACAAGTAACTATTATATATTATATTCTTCTTATAGATCTTTACAAAAAGTGCAATGTATGGTGTTCATTTTTGTTTCGATTTATACACATCAGTTACTGAACATCGACTTGCAATTTATTGGAGTTTATACACAAACATTGATGATAAACTATACAGTTGCTGTTAGTCCAAACGCAATGAAGTTATCAAATGAATCAGCAATACATGTTTAGCGATCATGGATGTATGCAAAGTTAATGTAGTTGTTGACGAATCAACAGCACCCAAATTTAAAAAAGTCCGTCAAATGCTCGCTGAACTACTACTCATGTTCGACGTTTTAATTTTAAGAGTCTATCAAATTTATTATTTTATCAACATTTCCAAAACATGCTTTATTGTATATTCAAATATAATTGTTTAACCATTATATCGTTGTGTTAAAATATAGCGTCAAATTGTATTTGTATTTTAAATTTGTACGATAATATTAATAATGTACATTCATTCATCGATATTTCCTGCTTATGTTTGTGTCAAACGTTCGTCTTTTGAGATGCTATTTAGGTATGTATACAATCAATTATCTTTGTGCAGGTTTAAAGTTGGTTCTGACAACTACATGTTTTGTGTAATCCACAACAAGGAGACAACATGATTACAAAGTTAATACAATTGGATTGTATATGATAATGAAAGCCGTATTGTTTAGGAGTAGCCAATGCCTTCATGGTGTAGATATGTTAATGCGTGTAATGTATTTGTTTATCGTATTAGAAATTATAAACAAAGTACACACTTATGTGTTTAAAAATGGATGATAAGACTTACTATAAGAAACGAATGGAAAAGGCACATCTCAAGATTCATATTTAAAAAAAACTAAGCACAATTTGTTTATTAAATTAAATTGGTCAATATGTTAATTGTTTGTCACCACACACTTATAATTAAATTATTTTAATGTTTTTGACTTCTGAACTAAGCAGATACATGGTTTTGTATAGTTACAAATATGAGATTGCATACAATACAATGTCTGCAAACTTAATGTTAATAAAGTCAATAGGTTATGGTTATTTTGCTTGCTAATAAAAACTATTAGCAAACAAAATAACCATAACCTATTGACATACTGAAAGTAACTGGAATAAATATGTATATGCATTTTATAATTAGACTGAGTTATCATATTTTTTTGTTAGCTTAACATAAGTATATAAATATTTACTACAGAAAATAACGCACACAATTCAATTGCGTCACAACGTAGAAATTTGTTTTGTTTTAACTACTTTTAATGCCCCCGGATCGAATGATCAGGGGTAAATTGTTTTTGGCCTGTTTGTCTGTCATTCTGTCTGTCTGTCATTCTGTCCCAAAACTTTAACCTTTGTCATAAATTTTGCAATATTGAAGATAGCAACTTGATATTTGGCATGCATGTGTATCTCATGGAGCTGCATTTTGAGTGGTGAAAGGTCAAGGTCATCTTTTAAGGTCAAAGGTCAAATATATGGGTTCAAAGCAGCTCAGTAGGGGGCATTGTGCTTCACAAACAGTTCTCTTTTTATTTTAGTTGTAATGCATTATAAAATTATGAAATCCTGATTTCATAGCTAATGTATACATTTTGATTGATTGATATTATATCATGTTCATTTCTCATGTTTTTGTTAACGCAATCACAAATGTGGACGTATTTGATGGGCTGGAATTAAAATTTCTTGAATTTACGTCAGATCTTAACATGCAAAAAACGTTCAAGAATACATCGTAAGGAGGGATGGTTAAATCAAGTGTCAATAGTGTTATAGTTACACCAAAACATTAACGGGTAGAGTAGAATTCGACTTACTTTGTAATATACGCTCCGTTGTTTTTCGAAAAGGTTTCGAACAGAAATGACAAAGTAACTATATACACTGTTTAAAGACTTTTACCTAATGAGTTTGATATTGATCGCACACATGTTCCACATAGAGGATGTGTATTGAGAATTGACCTTTGCTTTTCGTTAAAACAGTGCACGCGGAATAGTAAGTGTATACGATTTTATTCTATAAAACCGTCTATCTGTATAAGAATCATATTATAACACATTATATTACGTCCCGTGTGATTGCAATAGCTATGCACTCATTTGAATTATTGTATTATTCATATTATTATAAGAAGCAGTAGAAGTATTATATAGTTTATATTTTGTATTCTATCGTATAGTTTATTTTGCAAAATAGTTCTTTAAACGTGTTTACCAGCAAAACATTGTGCAAGTATGTATTATAACAAAGTTACACAAAAATAACGTTTAATATGTTATAATATATTTTACAAGTACGTAAACAATGATGGACTTTGGTTTTGCTGTAGCTACACTATGAATTATTAAGCAATATGAACGCTCATCATGTGTATAAATGTATATTGTATTGGAACAATGCTTTGAGTCTTAGATATAAATAATGATAGGTCATTAATAGAGCATATGTATACAAGGCAGTTAACGGCGATGTTATTAATGTGAATATCGAATCAAGTGTGCGTAAATGTGCACCCAAAGTCAAAATCATTTGAATGCTTGAACAATCAGATGTTTTGTCTGCTTATATTCCAGATTAATTTTGGGTATTAAAGATTGGATGTTATTGGTTTAAATCCGATGAATACAGAATCAATATCTAAAGACCCAGAACACAGAACTGTCTTGTTTAAGTGTGTTTTAGTTTTAGTCATGTTTGCATGTTTTTGTTTATGAGGGACATGTTCACAGATTGCCAAGAAGACTCAAATCGAATGATCCCCTAAAATTTCAAAGCCTATAAGAAAAGTATATAAATTGGAGTGAAATACAACTGCAAACATGTTTCGTAACAAAAAATAGTTTGAAATTGGACATTGATACACTTGCTAAAATTACACGATTCAATGGACATTACTAAATGTTCTGCTGTTTTCATTGAAGTTTGGGATAACATGTCAATCACTTACAAAAGTAAGACATGTGTAAACATTAAACGTATGCATTTGTTTACGTCGACATAGCCAAAAGGTAACCGACGGGGACCTGTAATTTGAAAAAATGAAAGCCCAGAGAAAAAATTATTGAACACCCTCCTTATGCTTTTTGTGTATTTGAAATTTATTTGTTTGGAATGAACTTCTAATTGGCAGGTTAGGGATATGAATGATGAGCACGCAACCAAATCTGTAAGCATGTCCCGTAAATTAGATGTACACTTACTATAAGATGTTTTTTGAAATGGTGTTTTGCGGCTTTCGGGTAACTAAAACAGCTTTTAATTATGTATTTTTTAAAAGTTTAATACATAACATTTCATTCGTAAGAAACGGATTTAACGATTATATCCAGATAAAATAAAATACATTGTACAAACATTCATAACCTGCACTCGACACTTCTGCTTTCGCGTGAAAAATATAGATGCGTTAAAATTGCTATGAGCGATATCTACGTAAAGTATCCGTTAGCGCATTTGCGCCAGTAGTCATACAAGTGTTCAATAATAAGTTCGCATATTTGAATTGGGTTTTTCAATTCTGGCTCTAGCTGTTTGTAAATACATGTGTTAGGTTTTTGGACAAAGTACCATTAGAGGAATGCGAGTGTTCGATAGTTTTAATTATCTCGCTCTAAATTAAAGAGAGCCGCTCTAAATTATAGAGAGCCGTATATATTTCTCTTAAAATCGCTCAAGACGTAAACGAACACGCGTAAGGTAAAAAGGCAAGCAGTAGCGAATGCGAGTTTTTTAATCATAGCCCCAAGACGCCATGACATTTACTGAATATTTACATGTATATGCATGCGTGGTATAATAGCTTCAACATATTAGCAATAAATGTATAAAAAAATGTGTGTTTTTGGTTTTAAATCGATTCTTACATGTATAATAATTTCAATCAAGGCACCAAAATTGCCACTTCAAAATCAATGTGCACATTCATGCAGTTAGTAATACGTTGTTACATTTGGGTTTTTACGATTATGCGAAAGCTTGCTTACATATTAAAATTTAAATTTTGTTGTACATTTAATTAATTTTAGACTAGTTAAAGCATTATATATGGGTAGTTGATTGGGCCGTAGGGCGGCAGTTACCATCCAAATATTGTGGCTAGTCACACTATATGTTGCCTTTACAGAAAGTAAATGTGTTGAAGTCCGTCGGTGAATGCGATTCTGATTGCGGTAAATAGTTAGGCGTTTACCTGGATGAGTATTTGTCATGCACAGGGCTTTCGACTCGCTTATTTCTCTTCAATTAATTTAATGGTCCGATGATGTGATTGCACAGCATTTATTACATGTCCCCCACTGTCTGTCCTAATACGTTTTTTTTATATAAATAAGAACGATTTATTTACTCCAAATTGTCTTGATAACTTTAATAGAAACATAACATGACAGTATATTTTAGTTTCATTGGCGACAGTGGTATAGTTGTGTCGCATTTCTCAATATTAACATTGAATATTTTAATAAAATAAACAAAGACATTTCTGTTTTCCGGAACGTACATTTGGAATAAACATGGTTCATTAGACTCAAACTTTGAAATATTGTAAGGACTCCGTTAGGACGAAACTGATATAAGTCAGAATTGTGTGCGTGTTTTAACACTCATATCAGATTCTCATAATAATCATAATTACTGAATTATTCGAAAACACATTGTTATATTTTTATAGGATGAAATTGCATTTATTTCGGTCTAAATGCCTCTCTTTCTATCATCACTGCAGTACACCTACGTAGGCGGTCAAATTTAGTAACACAAATACAACCGACAGGTATCGTACTCTGCCCCAAGACAACGACGCGCTGTGGCGACTCAACATCTCATAACAATTTATATTCACAGGAAATATTGACTGACATGAGGATGTAGAAAATGTATTTTCGACTGATATACAAAGTCATTGAGAAACATCAATGGCAATATCGAGTATTCCACTGATATGCAAAGTCATTGAGAAACATCAATGGCAATATCGAGTATTCCACTGATATACAAAGTCATTGAGAAACATCAATGGCAATATCGAGTATGAACACTGATATACAAAGTCATTGAGAAACATCAATGGCAATATCGAGTATGAACACTGATATGCAAAGTCATTGAGAAACATCAATGGCAATATCGAGTATTCCACTGATATGCAAAGTCATTGAGAAACATCAATGGGCATATCGAGTATGAACACTGATATACAAAGTCATTGAGAAACATCAATGGCAATATCGAGTATGAACACTGATATACAAAGTCATTGAGAAACATCAATGGCAATATCGAGTATGAAACTCCATGTCAGATCCACTGATATGCAAAGTCATTGAGAAACATCAATGGCAATATCGAGTATGAACACTGATATACAAAGTCATTGAGAAACATCAATGGCAATATCGAGTATGAAACTCCATGTCAGATCCACTGATATGCAAAGTCATTGAGAAACATCAATGGCGATATCGAGTATGAAAACTGATATGCAAAGTCATTGAGAAACATCAATGGCCATATCGAGTATGAAACTCCATGTCTGATCCACTGATATGCAAAGTCATTGAGAAACATCAATGGCAATATCGAGTATTCCACTGATATGCAAAGTCATTGAGAAACAACAATGGCAATATCGAGTATTCCACTGATGTGCAAAGTCAATGAGAAGCATCAATGGCAATATCGAGTATTCCACTGATATGCAAAGTCATTGAGAAACATCAATGGCAATATCGAGTATTCCACTGATATGCAAAGTCATTGAGAAACATCAATGGCAATATCGAGTATTCCACTGATATGCAAAGCCACTGAGAAACATCAATGGCAATATCGAGTATTCCACTGATATGCAAAGTCATTGAGAAACAACAATGGCAATATCGAGTATTCCACTGATGTGCAAAGTCAATGAGAAGCATCAATGGCAATATCGAGTATTCCACTGATATGCAAAGTAATTAAGAAACTTCAATGGCAATATCGAGTATTCCACTGATATGCAAAGTCATTGAGAAACACCAATGGCAATATCGAGTATGAACACTGATATGCAAATTCATTGAGAAACATCAATGGCAATATCGAGTATGAACACGGATATGCAAAGTCATTGAGAAACAACAATGGCAATATCGAGTATTCCACTGATATGCAAAGTTATTGAGAAAAATCAAAGGCAATATCGAGTATTCCACTGATATGCAAAGCCACTGAGAAACTTCAATGGCAATATCGAGTATTCCACTGATATGCAAAGTCATTGAGAAACATCAATGGCAATATCGAGTATGAACACTGATATGCAAAGTCATTGAGAAACATCAATGGCAATATCGAGTATTCCACTGATATGCAAAGTCATTGAGAAACATCAATGGCAATATCGAGTATTCCACTGATATGCAAAGTCATTGAGAAACATCAATGGCAATATCGAGTATTCCACTGATATGCAAAGTCATTGAGAAACATCAATAGCAATATCGAGTATTCCACTGATATGCAAAGTCATTAAGAAACATCAATGGCAATATCGAGTATTCCACTGATATGCAAAGTCATTGAGAAACATCAATGGCAATATCGAGTATGAACACTGATATACAAAGTCATTGAGAAACATCAATGGCAATATCGAGTATGAACACTGATATGCAAAGTCATTGAGAAACATCAATGGCAATATCGAGTATTCCACTGATATGCAAAGTCATTGAGAATCATCAATGGCAATATCGAGTATGAACACTGATATGCAAAGTCATTGAGAAACATCAATGGCAATATCGAGTATTCCACTGATATGCAAAGTCATTGAGAAACATCATTGGACATATCGAGTATGAACACTGATATGCAAAGTCATTGAGAAACATCAATGGCAATATCGAGTATGAAACTCCATTTCCGATCCACGTATATGCAAAGTCAATGAGAAACATCAATGGCAATATCGAGTATGAACACTGATATACAAAGTCATTGAGAAACATCAATGGCAATATCGAGTATGAACACGGATATGCAAAGGCATTGAGAAACATCAATTGCAATATCGAGTATGAACACTGATATACAAAGTCATTGTGAATCGTCAATGGCAATATCGAGTATGAAACTCCATGTCAGATCCACTGATATGCAAAGTCATTAAGAAACATCAATGGCAATATCGAGTATAAACACTGATATACAAAGTCATTGAGAAACATCAATGGCAATATCGAGTATGAAAGTCCATGTCAGATCTACTAATATGCAAAGTCATTGAGAAACATCAATGGCAATATCGAGTATGAACACTGATATACAAAGTCATTGAGAAACATCAATGGCAATATCGAGTATGAAACTCCATGTCAGATCCACTGATATACAAAGTCATTGAGAAACATCAATGGCAATATCGAGTATGAACACTGATATACAAAGTCATTGAGAAACATCAATGGCAATATCGAGTATGAAACTCCATGTCAGAAATAATAAATAAAATATCAACCATTGGAGAATAACTACATTACATAAATAACTACACGTAACATGATACTGTAATATCTACACATTTACCATTTGCATAAGTGCACATTTACCGTAAATAAAAGGCTTACAAACAATACAATCGAATACTAGAAACACAGGTTAGAGTATACATTTAAACTAACAGAAAAAGTGCAGAACCTGTATTGTGCCATGTAGGAAAAAATACAAATTACATTAATAGTAAGTTTATTCCTTGTGTTAACAATTGAGGCATACTTGAAAGGACATAACAATTATGAGATGTTTTAGTGTACGAACAAACTAAAATGTTCATCCTTGTTGTATATAAAGAGCTTAGCACAGAACTGCCGCTTATACTTGGCCTTTTAATATCATATTACTCAGTATTACCGTCAAACCTCGCAATTAATCAGTTTCTGTCTCACAGGTTAAATCGTTTTTCCAAACAAAAGAGTCTGAGTCTGAGTGATTTTGGAGAACGAAAGGTTGATTGGAAGACAAATGATTGGATGACAGACATGACAGAATCAATGTCTCTGTTATTTCCTTCGCTCACACAGCTGGAAACGCTTAGTCTTGGATTGGATAAGGACTATTCCGGCCTGTGGATGGCTCTGCGCGGTCAGTATATCAAGCGCCTGTGTCTGAGTGGTTTGAGTCAAAGTATGGATGTATATCATGCAAAATTGTTATCAAAGTCAATATCATCGCTCACGCAGCTTGAAACGCTTACATTGCATGTATTTACTACCTCATTCATTGAGGTATTTCAATTTCAACTGTGAAGGGATATTCGTTCTTTTCGTAACTAAGAAGTTGTCTCCCATTCGGGTAGGTATCCCGGGTGAAAAGAGGGTCCGTCTAAAATGCGTATATGACTCAAATTCGCAAATATTGCCGAAAAGTGCGGATATGGACGAATATAAGAAATATCGACACTTTTTCTGCAATGTTTATTTCAATGTTTAATGAAAAATACACAATATGTATTAAATATGCAAGGTCAACATATCTTATATTTGATTGTTACTATATATTATAGATTATTGGTACGTAAAAAAATGTACGTTATTTTATTTATTCAAATGAACACAGGATATCGTAGTGCTACATTTAAATGTTTCAAGAATGATTATAACCATTATAGTTGCGCTGTTATTGAAAAGCATTGCATGTCCCGGTAAAAGTCTAGATGTTTCGTTAATATTTCAACAGTTTATATTCAATATCCCGATAAGTTAAAATACGAAGCCTATATGTGTAAGACTAATAGTACAGCTGTTACATTCACTTATAAAACATAATATTAACGAAAAATCTAAAAATTTAGGGACATGCATTGCTTTTCAATAACATCGCAACTATAATGGTTATAATCATTCTTGAAACTTTAAACTTAAAGGTTTTCAAACAAAAAATATCAGCTATGCTAAATACACGATAATTTGTTGTTGTTGCATGGCAAGAAAACAAATAATTTCTACAAAGCAATGTAGCTTTCTTGTAGTTTACCAACACATTGAGGCATCTGTTGTGCTCCACATACAGAACTGCCCACAATGTTTTAATTATGTCAAACTTGACACTGGGAAATATGCTATTAACTGAGACGGATCTTGAACATACGGGCAAATAAGTCCATATTTTTTCTTCAGCGTCCTGTTATACATTTATAAGGGCTTTAAGACGATAGGACCAGTGGTTTGTGGTTAACGGGTCTTTATGAAGCCTTAATAGTTGAATTCTGAAATTCGTTCGGAAAATGATAACTAATTTGTTAAAAATAATTTAAAAAATTCAAGTAACCAGTTATCACATCTTTATTAGCTCATCTATTTTTTGAAAAATAAATGAGCTATTGTCATCACCTTGGCGTCGGCGTTGGCGTTGGCGTCGGCGTTGGCGTCGGCGTCCGGTTAAGTTTTGCGTTTAGGTCCACTTTTCTCAGAAAGTATCAATGCTATTGCATTCAAACTTGGTAAACTTACTTACTATCATGAGGGGACTGGGCAGGCAAAGTTAGATAACTCTGGCGTGCATTTTGACAGAATTATGTGCCCTTTGTATACTTAGAAAATTGAAAATTTTGGTTAAGTTTTGTGTTTCGGTCTATTTTATTTCTTAAGTATCAAAGCTATCGCTTTCATACTTGCAACACTTACTAACTATCAAAAGGGGACTGTGCAGGCAAAGTTATGTAACTCTGACTGGCATTTTGACAGAATTATGTGCCCTTTTTATAAATAACTCTGGCGTGCATTTTGACAGAATTATGTGCCCTTTTGATACTTAGAAAATTGAAAATTTTGGTTAAGTTTTGTGTTTCGGTCTATTTTATTCCTTAAGTATCAAAGCTATCGCTTTCATACTTGCAACACTTACTAACTCTCATAAGGGGACTGTGCAGGCAAAGTTATGTAACTCTGACTGGCATTTTGACGGAATTATGGGCCCTTTATACTTAGAAAATTGAAAATTTGGTTAAGTTTTGTGTTTTGGTCCACATTACCCCTAAAGTATCATAGATATTGCTTTCATACTTGGAACACTCGCAAACTATCATAAGGGTACAGTAAAAGGACAAGTTGCATAACTCTGGTTGTCAATTTTATGGAATTATGGCCCTTTTTTTACTTAGTAACTTTGAATATATGGTTAAATTTTGTGTTTCGATCCACTTCTAAAGTATCAAGGCTATTGCTTTCAAACTTCAAATACTTTCATGCTATCATGAGGTTACTGTACCTTGCAAGTTGAATTTTACATTGACCTTTGAATGACCTTGACTCTCAAGGTCAAATTATTAAATTTTGCTAAAATTGCCATAACTTCTTTATTTATGATTAGATTTGATTGATACTTTGACAAAACTACTCTTACCTGACATACCACAATAGACTCCACCCAAACCATTCCCCGTGCCCTCCCCCCTCCACCCCCCCCCCCTCGAATCCCCCCCCCCCCTATTTTTTATTTTTTTTTATTTTAAGATCATCTCACCAATGACCACCACACCCTCACACTATACCCCTCCCCACCCCACCACCCCCCCCCCCCCCCCAATTTTTTTTTGAAACGGTTAAAAAACACAAATATTTATTTTTATTATTTTATTTTTTAAATACCGTCCAACCATCGCACCCAAGAATCCCCTCCCCCCCACCCACCCCCCACCCCCACCTCCGAATTTTTTTTGCATTTATTTTCGCATTTTTGGAAAATAATGTAATAAACGTCCACACACCCACACTATACACCCCTCTTCACTCCACCCCTCCCTCCTGTGTGATTGAAATTGAGAGTCCCTTCACCTTTAAAAAGAAAATAGATGGGCGGTCTGCACCCGCAAGGCGGTGCTCTTGTTTCTGTTTAGCATTGATGCAGATTAGAGAAGACCCAGTTTTCTTAATCACTGTTAGTTGTACAAAACACTATTAGCACGTTTAGAGCAATGCTTGGCCTCGGGTACTATCCATAGTAGCAGACAAATAGTTGTTTTGAAAAAAAAATCAAATATTTCCTTTTAATTTGCATGATTTAGGAATGGTAGAATTTTGGAATGGTACAATACACCAATGTTATCAAGATTTCAATAAATAATTATATTGTATACCGTTCTTATTGTTGATTTTATATTCTATGAATGTGCTGTTGCAAATGTAAACAAAGTGTGTGCGCGCATACTAGCTTCGGGTATAAAATAATGTATTTCCGTGACTGATAAAAAGGTGGTTATTGAAAAACGGCAGTGGGGAATACATGTATGGTATATCATATTCATGTCGATCAGTCACTGAGTATAGTCAATGAATGTGAATTTTCATATAAAAATGCTCTTTAACTTCAGTCTCTGAATTCAGATAAAAAGCCACCAAAATGTAGGATTTTACTTTTCATCTTCAAAATTTTCTAAAGGGAGAACCTCCAAACCCCCGATTGCAGGAAGGGGCCAACCCCTCCCCCACATGCCGCCTCGCCACTTCGATGCTCAATAACAATCGTTGATGGGAAAATTCGCACCCCCCCCCTTTCAAAACTCTGGCTACGGGCCTGAATATAAACATTATGTTAACTTATACAACAATTTGGCTGTACACAATGTACAATTGATATAACAGGACGAGGGAAAACATTTTTTCGTCCGAAAAAATATATTCCCATCCAACAGGACCTGAATTCGCTAAGGGGTGTTACAGTGAAACATATCAAAATATTCAAATGGATAGGTCATTTAGATGCCTGGTTTCTACGCAACAACGTTGTTATTGCGGACGATGAATATGATGATGGTATCGTTGATGAGACATATAACTTATTCATTCGATATCTGAATGATAAACATAAAAGAACCATTATGTACACATACATGCGAATCTCCATGCGACTACAGAGTTATGCAGCCTCGAACTCGTAAATACTTACGTCCGTAAGACATAATATATTAAAACATGAATGCATACGTCTGCAAGACATGGTTATATCATAACTTGCGTCTAGAAGACATGGTTATTCAAAACATGCATATTAATGTCTGGAGAAGTTGTTGCACGTTTGAAACACGACTGATGTTTCTTTTTTGTACTTAATGCTTGTGTGTGAGTAATACGCACTGTGTGTTCGGTGTTCATTCTTTTTTATAAGTAATATATTACCACGAACTTTACAATGACGTAAATTGGTCAATAGACCCAAAATGCCTAAATTGCAGTTATACATTATAAATCATAATGACGGCTGATTTAGTCGTAAACAACTGCAAGCCCAATATGACGCCATGTTTATTGCTGCTACATACATGTAGCAAGTATCATGGCAACAAACTCAAGGACACGTAATATTTGTTATTGAATACATTATTGTTTTCCATTTGTGTTCGAATTCATCATAAGCTACTTTGTGGCATGTTAAAATTCATACTATACAAATTTCTGGCATCGACTCATTGTGCACACTGCTTGTTATGTTTCAATTGTAAGTTTAAATATTTCCAAATTTCTCGCATGAATGTATGTAGATACAGTGTACCATCGTTGGTAAAATAGTTTAAGTGTACAAAATTAATTTTTCAAACACATTCCTCTCATGTGACGTCAGAAATAATCGAGCACTTTATCAATAGTGTGCATGCAGTAACTTACATTAATCGATAGTGTGCATGCAGTAACTTACATTAATCGATAGTGTGCATGCAGTAACTTACATTAATCGATAGTGTGCATGCAGTAACTTACATTAATCGATAGTGTGCATGCAGTAACTTACATTAATCGATAGTGTGCATGCAGTAACTTACATTAATCGATAGTGTGAATGCACGCGGAGCATTTCAATCATAACAATTTTACTACTTTCACGTGTAATCTACGCAAACTAAATGTTCACCGCGAAAACTTTTATATTTATTAAAACTTAACAGTTTGCCGTTTATTTATATAAAAAGTATACGTACATTAACAATTTAATAAATACTTAATTACAGATAATGTTCTGTTCGAAATTAGCCGCGCTCTCGGAAAAATTGATTTAATGAATGTTTGTTAAGTATCGTCCGCACAGGCTTATCGGTTACGAGGATTGTCGCTATAACCGGAATTTCGTTTAGAAGTGTCTTCATTTAAACGAAAAATTCCATGAAAGTGGCAAGATTCTATCTTATGAGTCTATGCGGACTTAACAGGCTTATCTTGGCTTATCTTGGTAGACACTTTACGCTCATGCATTAAGCCACATTCTCAATTATATGTGTCCTTGACAAGAACCTTCAACATTTATCAATGAAACCATTAGCCTTATGTTAAATTTCATACAGTTTCAACAGTGTCGGTTCAGGTTTAGGTTCTTATATTTATTAGAATGTATTTGTCGTGTTATATTTATTTGTTTGAGGAAGTGCCACTTATCACTTTCGCTTGTTTTTATTATTATACAATTATTCGACGTGCGTTTGGCAACTAATGCATTGTATGATAATTTGGATCAAATTAATTAATTATAAAACTGGTCTCACGGGTGTGTCGTTTGTAAAATATATACTGATTATGATCATGCTAATTTGTATTACGTGAACATTTATAATGATGATGAAAATAATACCGTGCAGATGTTGAGTGATGGCAATGACGGTGATTAAGATGTCAAAAGAGGATAAGAAGAAATTAGTAAAAGGTTTATTATGATTCTGATTGCTATAATGAACTTATAGATCAGTAGCTTTAAATATAACCAGAAAAATACTCCATAGTATCGCATGGTACGATACACCTGTGCGTAACTAGAGTCACACGAAAATACTGCCTGCTAAATAGATATATATATATATTAAGGGAATATGTTCACAGATTTTAAAGTTTAATTTAATTATGTCTTGAAACAGCAATTCATACATTCACAAAAATAACGCAGAATATAATAAACGTGTTTATAGAATATCCTAAAGTCATCAAAGTATTCGAATAATCTAATAGTTAAAAAAAGTGGCGCTAGTGATTTACTTCCGTGAAATAGTATAATGCCTTTTATTTTATGTAATTTATTTTATGTAATTCATTACTTTTTATGTTATTTATTTGTGTCAGTGTATTATCATGTCAACTTTTGAAAGATTCACTAAATTTGTAGAAGAAATCATGTGTAGGATCATGTCGATTCTATATTAAGAACTGAAAAAACAATATATTTATAGTCACTAATAAGATCTGTTCGACTAAATCCAGGGACCCCGTTGGAAATAAGCTTTTTCGTGTTTACATGTCTAAGCTTAACGGGTTATCCTGTGTATACATCATGTCGTAATCTTATTTGGATCTGTGATAAATGGCACCATTCATGTAATGCATGTTTCTGAATATGATAATAATGCAATCTATACGTTATTTATTGCCTTGATTGCATTGAATTGTAAATTGCTTGACATGTATGCACAAATGAAACAAACTAACAAAGTCTCTGAACTTAAATATTCTGATTCAAAGTCTATCCTCGTAAATGCACATGTATATTAGTATGTCAATACATGTAGTTTTTAATAAAAATATTTGTAAACAATAATTATTTATTATTATAAGGGATGTAACTCGCGCGTTATAAATGGTCACGAAACTAGTTTACTTCCCTTGAGATAGAGCCGTCTACATGAATCTTTATTTCATTGTTTCTTTACGTTGTAACACGATGCGATTTAAGATTTAAAATAAAATATTGATGTTGGAAGAAAGTTCTTGTATATGACGACAAGACAGCCACTCTTAAAATAAGATGACTTTATTGGCATGGCATTAACCGTTTGCGGTCGAAATTTTATTTCATCAAACTTAGTGCATTCTTTTATAAATTCATAATAGATAATGTGTGGTATAGATGTTAAACGTTTCTCTAATTATAAAACAACATGCTTCACCATGTACGGGCTGGAAAAACACGACTACATCTTTCATAAATCAAGTGTAGACATAAACCATACACAGGCTTTCATATTAGCGATTTTATTTATAAAGGCGAATTATACGCGGTGAAGTTTTAATACTTTAATGAAGAACAGGCGACTCGCCCACTGCGCAAGATGCTCAAAGACTGCCGGCCAGATTGTCTGTCTATCACATCATTACCGCCATGCTAGTTAATTACAGCTTCCGATGGTTTGACTCTTGATAGCTCTTCCATAGATGTATTATGTAATTGGTTCCCGGTGGATCTCCGATTTATGATGTCCTCCGCGCCGCGCTTGATTATTGTCCGCGAACCGGCCTTGGTGATCACCTGACCCAAACCCCCTCCCGCCCCTCTCCCACCCTCCCGCAACCGTCAACCCAACATTTCTTGATTAGTAAAACATCGCGAGTAGAACTATATATGACATGAAAGTTCGTTCAGAATATTATTAAAATACTGACAAATGTTATTTGAAATATCTGTAAACATGACTGTGTATATAATTACCCTCGCTGCCCAATACATCATCTATTGTAGCCAGGCGGAACGGGAAACTTGATCAGAAACGAGTAAAGAAACATTACGTCACGTGCACGTCTCGGCCAAACGTCGGCATAATCCTTTAAAATCCCGTTAACTGACTTGTAAATCGCTCCAGCTGATAAATTTGACAATTATGATAAAAGAAATTGACCATTGGTTGCGTTGACTGCGATAAAACATAAATTACATAAATACGTTTAAAGAGAACACGCTGTAAAAGGAAACATATTAATAACATCGACATGTAAATTTGTCTTGAATAAAATGCTGTAATCACTTTCATTTCAAGTGCTGTCTGTCGAAACCATGATGTGTAATTTCCTTGTCAGGGCCTTGTATGCAAGGCATTGACTGTATTATGAAATTGAAGTGACGGATTACGGTATTCCAAAACCCAACTAACGAGTCTTAAAACCATCTTAAATTGCCGGTGCAATCGATACAACTCTTATATATATATATATACGGGTCGTGCTCTGTGAAAAGGTGGTTGCGTGCATATGCGTATTGTGTCGTTCCAGATTAGCTTGTGCAGTCCGTACAGGCGGATCACTTCGACCCTTTCCGTCTAAACTGCATTTTTGATAAAAAGAGACTTTCTTCAATCGAAAAGTATCATAAAAAGCAGAAAACGTTGTCCATTATTAGCCTGTGTGGACTGCACAGGCTACTCCAGGACGACACGCATGCATATAAATCCCTTTTCACAGAGAAAATCCAAATTATATAAATAATCCTCGCCGTGAGAAAACGGGGCTTAAGACATGTGCACATAGTGTCGTAACAGATTATCTTCTGCAGTTCGCGCAGGCAAATCAGTGACGAAAATTTCCGTCTAGTCAAGACCATCGCTTAAAAGAGACTTCCGATAAACGAAAAGTTACATAACAGTGGAAAGTGGTCCTGCATTAAGCTCCGTTATCCCAGAGCGATGCTGACGTGGATATTGGTCGCCGAGGACATTATTCTAAAATATAACTTTACTCGCCAAATGTGTGCATACCTTTGCGTTTATAAGCGGGCTTACAAAAAAAAATTAATACGAAACAAACATTAAACATTCAACACTTTATTCGGCGACATAACACTGTTATTTTAACTGGTGTTTTCTAAGGTAGACCGTAGGCTGGTGAATATAAAAGGCTTCACAAAAATGATTCTATTAAAGCTTCTGACTTTCATTTACCTTGTCACTGCGTAAATAATACCTAGGAATGCAGGTAGTTTATATGGCGGTTATATACTTGATATATCTGCACAATTCATCATAACAGTAAAAGGTAACAGGTTCAGTATTATGCATTGAGTCTCCAACAAAATGAACGCCTTTTTCGAGCCATGATTTAAACAATACACTTTTGTTACCAATAGAACTTTATGTCTGGGTTATAAAATATAAGATTTACAAGCAGAAGCTGATCTATAAATGGTTCTTGTCTCAGCATTTGTGTCGAACTGTCAAAACTTTAAAATAGTTTAGTAAAACTTCCTTATCTGAGGTAAGGAAATTTATGCTTCCCATTTTGACAATTATTCAATGTCTTGTAAGACGGCGTCGCTATTAAGGAGAGGGATACAACGAACATTTTTACCATCCTCGGGCAAGTACAAAGAATGGGGCCGGGCCTGTGTAACACAAATGCTGAAAGACTAGAGAGCAGAGACGTCCGTACGTACTTTCGTACGTCCGCACGAACCACAACAACCGATAAAGCTGACGACTATATGTGATGATACCCTTTCCAATAACAATAAAAACCAACATGTTTTAGTCTCTACATGTCAAGTACTCAAAAAACTTCTTACTGATTCTTAGAAAAATATACATGTCTCAAATCTTCTGTGTTAGTGACTAATTCATTTTATGATTTTACAATAAAAAGTGTTATTTACGTTAAATTATCAAGAGTAATTATAAACATTTTATGAATTTCCCTTTTGAAAATGCAATCTTGAAAGTGTTAACAACGACAATTCTATGTAAAATGTCTTCAAATTTATTTTTCAATTCATAACTCAAATCAGGACTTTCCTAAGATGTTCTTGAATAAGATGTTCTTTCCTAAGATGTTCTTGAATAAGGGTCCACGTTCCATTTAAGCTTCAGATCTTGAGCATACATTTGCGAGTATAAACATCACAGGTCTATCATTATAAAATGTTCAAAAATATGGTACATGATTATATATTATAAAATATTGTGTGATAATGATAGAATACCGGTTATCGTAAACCTGTTCTTCTGTTAACATGATTAAGGTGTCAGAACGATTTGAGTTTTCGTTTGGCTCGAGTGTTCACAAGATCGAAACTGTCAAACGACAAATATGTTCAAACGACCCGAGTGTTCAAAAAGACGCGATCGTTCACATAATCCGAGTGTTTTCTATTGTTTTATATAGGTGACAACCACTTGCCAAACAAAGCAAACACATGTGCAAAATTCATTTTGGGGAATTGAAGATTCGGTCCACCATACAGTAAAGAATACTCATCAAGCGAAAATAGATACGGCAGTCGACACTTTCCAAATCACGATGTAAAGCATCTTCATATGAAGAAAAAAATGCACTATTTTTATTTGCATCATTTAAAGTATCCGAATATGCACAACTATCCGAATTTCGAGCGTCATATTTCATCCCTTTTCGGCTTCGCCCGACTTGCCGAACACTATAATAGAAGAAAACGGATAAGTTCGAATATCTCCGGAGGTTTGTTCGCACGGACTCGTATCATTACTGGACGAGACAATCTGGTCATACGCATGCCCGTCTTTATACGTTGTTAACTTGGGGCTGCAGTGTTTATAGTGTTGATTACTGTCATCTATAAGATGATGATTATGGCTGCGATGGATTTTCAATGTCGTCTGCGAGAAATGACTTTGAGTTTTTTCTCGTTTGGCAATGTTGTGACAATGCACCGCGGCGGTCCAAACGTTACCTTGACCGTCACTGACCACGTAACCATTGGTCAGTTTAGAGTTAGTATCACTTGGCGGGTTGCTATCACACTGACTCTCCGGAGACGTTTCTAAAAGGTGTTTCTCTTTTTCTCGATCGAAAAAATGATCCGCGACGTAAAGCTGTTCTTTGCTGAGACTCTGCTCCGACGGATCTGGATCAGCCGCTTGTGTTACCGGGAGTCGGTCTTGAGCATGTGCACTGCGAGAAGCAACAGGGGTATGAGGATGAAGCCACCGGCGATAGAGACGGCAATCACGGCAGCCTTGAAACATATATCCTTTGGTGTCTTACTTCCGCCGTCCGTCGGGCTGGGTAATTTTACAATAACAATCATTAAACGCAACAAAATTAATTTAGTAATATGATCAATTCACAGTGTATGTCCAATTTGGTAAACGTAGAAATAATAATGGAAACTATTGTAGTATACTTATGAATAAGGGAATTATTGAAAATACAAATGTAAACGAGATGAGATTTATTTTTAAGGATATTCATTATCGTTGACAAACAATTTTTTTGCGTTTTAATTTCATCAATAAAAATATTTTGGTTATTAACGAACACATAAAGAACCATGGCCTTAATGACCTGGTTCTCAATTAAGGTGGATAAAGAAGCAAACTTCTATATTATAACCGAAAAAATTGTTATTGGGAGCCAGGCGATCATGGACGGCGAAGTTCAAAGAACACGCGAATCCGGGAGCCAGCAGGCGGGCATGTATATACGGGTGAGAAATGATTAATGGCACATTTCATTAACATGAATTTTACATCATAACATTTGAAATTCGTTTACGTGCTCTAGGTTACTTCCGGTGGATAACTCTTGTTTTTCAGAAAGAGACCATTACGTTAATACACAAAACGCACAATGCAAAAACATAGCCAGCTAAATGAACTCAATATCCTCATTTCGACGCCAAATGTTAGAACCGAACAAAACATTATAGATAGACTGCTAAATAGACTCAAAATACTTAAAAGGCTCTTTGTTTGTTTTATCCTATTTAATCTACATGCTAAATATGCTAAATAGTTTAAGTATACTGCTAATGTGGCTGAATGTGCACAATAGGCTGTATATTTTATCCGTTTTCATAAACTTGTTAACAGGTTTTATATGCTTAATTTCCCGCCAAATAAGATTAGTGCGAAGGAGGCTTTATGTTTCAACCAAATTATATAATAATTATGAATTAATGACAAATAGCCGGCTGAACAGGCAGCATAATAGACCAAATGTCCAAAAAATACTGTATAGTTTAGTATATTGTATGAAATAACCGAAAAGGCTCAATGGACACATTTACCAATTTTGTTAGCGCCATCTTGGAAGGCTCGTTTATTAAAGGATCTCATAAAAGATCTTGCACCAATGATGTACAGCCGAGAAATTATATAGCGCCTGCTGAATTGGAATATTCTAAATCAAAATGTATTCACTTATATGTAATTGTACATTAGCATTCGGTAGTTTTAAAAATAACAATTAAACTAGTAATTGAGATCTACTTTTTGAGGGATGTAAATCTCATCATAAATTGTAACGCAACGTTGATGACTTACTTCCCTTGAATTATTGCCTTCTACTCATATGGTTGCGAGTGTTTACGGTTGTCACGTTTAGCGATTGTATAATTTTTTTAAAATGGATTGATGTTGGAACAAAATTCTTGTTTAAGATGACAACGAAGAGCCATTCTTAAAACAAGATGAATTTATGCGGTCGAAATTTTATATCATCAACAAACTATGTGCATCCGTTTATAACTGTATAATACATAATATGTGGTATAGATATAAAACGTATCTCTCATTATAAAACAACATGCTTCACCGTGTTCGGGCTGGAGAAACAAGACTACAACTTTCATAAATCAAGTGGAGACATAAACCATGCACATGCTCTTACATTAAGGATGCTATTTCGGAGGTAGTGATTTCTTGTGCGAATTATGCGCGGTGTAGTTTTAATAATTCAATAAACGAACAGGCGACTCGCCCACTGCGCATGATGCTCAAAGACTGCCGGCCAGATTGTCTGTCTATCACATCATTACCGCCATGCTAGTTAATTACAGCTTCCGATGGTCTGCCTCTTGATAGCTCTTCCATAGATGTATTATGTAATTGGTTCCCGGTGATTCTCCGATTTACGCTGTCCTTCACGCCGCGCGTGATTATTGTCAGCAAACCGGCTTGGAGATAACCTGACCCAACACCCCTTCCCGCCCCTGTCCCACCCTCCCGCAACCGTCAGCGACCAGAACTACCGTCATCGGAACACGTCTTGTTCAGTAAAACATCGCGCATAGAACTATATATCGTGAAAGAGTGTTCAGAATAATTTTAAAAATATTTACAAATGCAATTTTGAAATATCTGTAAACATGACTCTGTATATAATTAACATCGCTTTCCAATACATCATCTATTCCCGCCAGGCGGGACGGGAAACGTAATCAGTAACGAGTAAAGTAACATTACGTCACGTGCACGTCTCGGCCAAACGGCGACATTATACTTTAAAATCCAGTAAACAGACTAGTAAATCGCTCGATGCTGATAAATTTGACAATTATGATAAAATACATTGAACAGTGGTGCAGTTTACTGCGATAAAAAATAAATTACATAAATAAGTATAATGACGACCACGCTGTAGAAGGAAACACGTTGATAACATCGACATTTGTAAGTTTGTCTTGAAAGTAATTACTGTACTCACTTGATCAGTCTTTTTATGTTTTTGACTGAACTTTAATTTCAAGTGCTTGCTGTCAAAGCCACGATGTCTAATTTCCTTGTCAAGACCTTGTATTCAAGGCATTGACTGTATTTTAATATTGACATGACGGGCTACGTTTTCCCTAAAAACCCAACGAACAAGTTTTAAAACCATCACCCGATGGACGTAAATTGCCGCTGCAATCGATACAAATCTTCTACATATATAAAAGTGAACCTCGTTCTGAGAAAACGGGGCTTAAGACATATGCACAAAGTTGTCACATATCAGCTTCTGGACAGTCCGCACAGGAAAATCAGGGAGGAAACTTTCCGCCTAAGCTAGACTGTCGAGACTTCGATTAAACGAAAAGTTACATAACAGTGGATAATCCACCTGCATTAAGCACCATTTTCCCGGAGCGAGGCTCACGTATTGGCCGCCGTGGCATGATTCTATAATATAGCTTTACTCGCCCGTTTTTCAGCGGACTTATAAAAACTACACACATTAAACATTTGAATGAGCGATATAAAACTTGTATTAAAACTGATTAAAACTGATGTTGTTTACATAATATTTGATTGATATAGCTTTCATGGCTATCAATATTTACAATTTGAGCCATTACATTATATAAACAAAACATCTAAAACGTTATAAGACCAGTAAACAGATTGCATGAAACAGTATTTTTACAAGCAAACAACCAACGGTACGTAATTACGAGCACCAACCAATACAACACTGACGTGCTAACGGGTTGACTAGTTGGGATGTCGACATCACGACACCACACAATAACAATAAATATACCCGCTAATACGACAAAGTATGGTTCTTTTGACGCCCTTGTATAGCCCTCTCGGGTATATTTGTCGTTTTCTTGTGTCGGCGGGTTGAAAAGTCGCTCACACGACAAAACGCCAGAACGACAAATATGCCCCCTACAACGACCAAACGGGCGACACGTGTAGTGATTGTTGTATTGGTCCCCTTTTTGCAGCTCTGGCGAGTATAATTCTTTTTTTACCGAGATGGAGACCATCTTACGAACAGCCACGATGCTACAACGATATGGCAGAAATCAGTCAAGATATATCTGCTACGGATGTTTTCTTCAAATACATATACATATTTGGCTTGATAGTTTCTGACTCGAAATCGTTCGGTTTTTTATCTGCCCAAAACTCGCTCCGTTGCAAGCTGTGCGCGTGTTCAAACACTCGAGAACTTGGATCGGCTGACCTCGACCGTGGGAAGCGCACTTAGCGGGGACAAACAATAGGTAAACTACTGATAAGCCAGGAATTTTAAGTGGCCCCGCTCTTTGCGAAATTAGTCACTTAATAGCCAGGTAGAGGCGATGATGGTGTTTAGGAAAGTTGTTGAAAGCTCAATATGATAATAACTGAAAAGAAACGTCTTTCAGCTGAAATGGACTTGTTCGCAAATGTTTGTATTTCTGAAAAAGTAACCAAAACAATTTATTTACAAAACCATGATGTTTGAAACATTATACAGTCATAATAGTAGTATTAATACAATAAAATAATCGGATTGAGTTGATTGTCTTTACTTGAAAAATATTATAACCAAACACTATTAATTTGGACAGATAACGTGGATAATATAATTTCAACTACATCTATTTATTATAATTTCCAATACAATATAAACTGAGACAACTTGGAGTCCATTTTCAAAGTAGAACCAGTGCTGAAGTCATGAAAGTAAAAGAGGAAAAGAACAATTACGTCCGCACGAACAACAACATATAATGCTGACGACTGTATATGATGAGACCCCATTCATTCACAACATATAATGTTGACGACTGTATATGATGCGACCCCATTCATTGACAACATATAATGCTGACGACTGTATGTGATGAGACCCGATTCATTTACAACATATAATGTTGACGACTGTATATGATGCGACCCCATTCATTGACAACATATAATGCTGACGACTGTATGTGATGAGACCCCATTCATTGACAACATATAATGCTGACGACTGTATGTGATGAGACCCCATTCATTCACAACATATAATGCTGACGTCTGTATGTGATGAGACCCCATTCATTCACAACATATAATGTTGACGACTGTATATGATGCGACCCCATTCATTGACAACATATAATGCTGACGACTGTATGTGATGAGACCCCATTCATTGACAACATATAATGCTGACGACTGTATGTGATGAGACCCCATTCATTGACAACATATAATGCTGACGACTGTATGTGATGAGACCCCATTCATTCACAACATACAATGCTGACGACTGTATGTGATGAGACCCCATTCATTCACAACATATAATGCTGACGACTGTATGTGATGAGACCCCATTCATTCACAACATACAATGCTGACGACTGTATGTGATGAGTCCCCATTCATTCACAACATACAATGCTGACGACTGTATGTGATGATACCTCATTCATTGACAACATATAATGCTGACGACTGTTCATTCATGTTAACGACTGAACAACAACAACATATAATGATGATGGTGAAAAACAATCAAATAAAGAACCATCAACTGAATAACCTGATTCTCAATTGAGGTGGATAAAGAGGCGAAATTCTAAATTCTAAATTATAACCTGAACAATTGTTGTTATGAGCCAGACTATCATTGACGGCGAAGTTACTAGTACACATGAATCCGGGAGAATGCAGGTGTACATGTTTGTATGGATGAGTAATGACTTAAAGAACAAATACATGAATTTAACATAAGTACATTTGAAATATGTTTACAAGCTTGGTCGCTTCCAGTGGATAACTCATTTTTACATCCTATCTTAGAACACAGCTAAACAGGGTAACATGCTACATAGACTGCTAAATATACTCAAAATACTTAATTGGCTGTTTGTTTCACTGTATTTAATTTACATGATGAATATGCAAACTATCGTATATATACTGCTAATTGGGCTGAATGTGCAAAAAAGGCTGTATTCTATCATTTTTGATAAACTTGTTTAACAGGCTTTATATACTATATAGCTCTCCAAATAACCTACATTTGCTAAGGAGGCTGTATCTTTCAACCAAACTATTTGATATGCTTATTATGAATTTATGAAAAAATAGTTGGCTGAACAGGCAGCTTAATAGACCAGATGCCCTCAACAGACTGTATACTTTATTATATTGTATGAAAAACCCGAATAGGCTCAATAGACACAATTAACCATTATGTTAGCGCTATCTTGGAAGGCTCGTTTATTAAAGAATCTTAAACAAAGAGCTTGCACCAGTGATGTACAGCCGATATACATTGTATTATAAGGCCGGGTTTCCATGCATCCGTGTCCGCGCTCCGGGTCCGCGTTCCATGTCCGCGTTCCGTATACGGACACGGAGTATCGAGTCCATGCATCCGCTTATTATTTAAGCATTTCCGTGTAGAAAGCTCATTCCAAACGTGGTGGTACTTGGATTAGGATGTCGTTATTAGAAGAGCACACATTTTTTATGATGACTGCTGCGGCAGCACTGCAAGTTAGTAGACGGAAACGCAGACATAGGTACTGGTCACGTGCCATCATAGAAACCGTCAAAATTACGGTACATACTACCATCTTATTAGAGAATTAGAGCTGAACGATGAAGAGTTCAGGACCTTGGTAAGTAATTTATAATTATTAACAAAATATTTTAATACTGTTATAACCCAAGGTATACAAAAATCCTCATTATCTCCTTGTTTCATACCGCTATCAGCACCACAGTACAGAAAGCGGAAACTAGCTGATAAGCCACTGTGGACATGCTGAATTAATGACAATAAGCATATTGATAAACATTACTGATTGTTCGTATTACAGACTTTAAAACTTGTATGTGAACCCGCAGAGACAAAAAAGAACATAAATAGCGACTTCTTATAGCGTTATATCTTGTTTGAAATATATACTGTGTCTTTTAAAAAGCGATTATAGAGTGTACAATCCAGACGATATATATACGAATTGTTTGATGCAATGTCTTTGTCTCTGTATTCTTTCATACGTTGGTTGTATATTTCAGAGTGATCCCTTATTAAATATATTATTTTTTTACTAATATTTATGCTTGAAAGTCGACCATTCATGTTCACTTCCGTCCGTGTACTGAGACCGCGTCCGTGAAAAATCGCTCATAGAGCGATTTTTCACGGACGCAATTCGCGGACGAAAAATGCGGACGCGGAACGCGGATACATGAAATCGCTCCAACAGATTTCAACCAGTTCGTTTTTTCGCGGACACGGATACACGGACACGGAACGCGGACGCGGAGACATGGAAACCCGGCCTAAAGCGCCGTCTGAATTAGAATATTCTAAATCAAAATGTATTCGCTTATATGTAATTGTTCATGACAATTCAGTAGTTTTAAAAATAATAATTAAACTAATAATTGATGTACTTTTTGAGGGATGTAAATCTCATCATAAATTTGTAACGCAACGTTGATGACTTACTTCGACAAAATATAGTTGACTTCATGCGGTCGAAATTTTATTTCATCAACAAACTATGTGCATCCTTTCATAACTTTATAATACATAATGTGTGGTATATATGTTAAGCGTATCTCTTATTATAAAACAACATGCTTCAACGTGTTCGGGCTGTAAAAACACGACTGCATCTTTCATAAATCAAGAGAAGACATAAACCATGCACATGCTTTTACATTAAGGTTGCTATTTATAAAGGTAATGTTTTCGTGTGCGAATTATGCGCGGTCTAGTTTTAATAATTCAATAAACGAACAGGCGACGTGCCCACTGCGCATGATGCTCAAAGAATGCCGGAAAGATTGTCTGTCTATCACATCTTTACCGCCATGCTAGTTAATTAGAGCTTCCGATGGTTTGACTCTTGATAGCTCTTCCATAGATGTATTGTGTAATTGGTTCCCGGTGATTCTCCGATTAACGCTGTCCTCCACGCCGCGCGTGATTATAGTCGCGGAACCAGTCGTACTGATCACCTGACCTAAAACCCCTCCCGCCCCTGCCCCACCCTACCGCAACCGTCAGCGACCGGAACTACCGTCAACGGAACATTTCTTGTTCAGTAAAACATCGCACGTGGAACAATGTATAACGTGAAAATTTGCTAAGAATAATATTTAAAATATTTACAAAAGTTATATTTTAATATCTGTAGACATGACTCTGTATATAAGTAACCTCGATTTCCAATACATCATCTGTTCCCGCCAGGCGGGACGGGAACGCGATCATGAACGAGTAAAAAAACATAACGTCCCTTAAACGTCTCGACCAAACGGCGGCATTATCCTTTAAAATCCAGTTAACAAACTGGTAAATCGCTCCACGCTGATAAATTTGACAATTTTGATAAAATATATTGGACAGTGGCTAAAGTTAACTTCGATAAAAAATAAATTACATAAATACGTATAATGACGAAAACGCTGTATAAGGCAACAAATTGATAACATCGACATTTGTTATGTTGTCTTGCAAGTAATTACTGTAATCACTGATCAGTCTGTATATGATTTGACTGAGCTTTAATTTCAAGTGCTTGCTGTCAAAACCACGATGTGTAATTTCCTTGTCAGGACCTTGAATTCAAGGCATTGACTGTATTTTAATATTGACATGACGGGCTACGTTTTACCCCAAATCCCAATGAACAAGTCTTAAAACCATCGCTCCGATGGTCATAAATTGCCGCTGCAATCGATTCAAATATTCTAAATATATAGAGGTAAACCTTGTTGTGAGAAAACGGGGCTTAAGACATGTGTTCAAAGTGACGTCACCGATTAACTTCTGCAGTCCGCACAGGCAAATCAGGGAGGAAACTTTCCGCCTAAGCTAGACTGTCGCTAAGAAGAGACTTCGATTAAACGAAAAGTTACATAACAGTGGATAATCCACCTGCATTACGCCCCATTTTCCCAGAGCGAGGCCCACGTGGACATTGGTCGCCGAGGGCATTATTCTATAATATAGCTTTACTCGCCCGTTTTTAAGCGGACTTAAAAAACTACACATTAAACATTAAACATTTAAATGAGCGACATAAAACGTGTATTAAAACTGATTAAAACTGATTAAAACTGATGTTATTTACAAGATATTTGATTAATAAAGCTTTCAAAACTATCCAAATGTATCATTTGAGTCATGAAATGATGTACACAAAACATCTAAAACGCTATAAGACCCGAAAACAGATTGCACAAAGCAGTATATTTAAAATCAAACGCCATCTGGTACTTAATTACGAGCACAACCAATACACCACTGTCGTGCTCATGTGCTGACGAGTTGGAATGGCGAAATCACGACAACACGCAAGAACGATAAATATACCCGCTAATACGACAAAATACGACTGTCATAAGGTTCGTATGACGCCCTTTTGTCGCCCTCTCGGGTACATGTATCGTTCTCTTGTGTCGGCGGGTTGAAAAGTCGCTCACACGACAAAACGCCAGAACGAAAAATATGCCCTCTACAACAACAAAAAGGGCGACACGCGTAGTGATTGTTGTATTGGTTCACTTTTTGTCGTTCTGGTGGGTTTTTGCCGAGTTTGAGACCATCTTCCGAACCGCCACGATGTCACAACGATATGGCAGAAATCAGTCAGGATATATCTGCTATGGATGCTTTCTTGAAATACATACATAATTATTTGGCATTAAAATTTCTAACACGAAATCGTTTCGGTTTCTTATCTGCCCAAAACTCGCTCCGTTGCAAGCTGTGCGCGTGTTCAAACACTCGAGAACTTGAATCGGCTGACCTCGACCGTGGGAAGCGCACTTAGCGGGGACAAACAATAGGTAAACTACTGATAAGCCGGGAATTTTAAGTGGCCCCGCGCTTTGCGAAATAAGTCACTTAATAGCCAAGCAGGGCGATGATGGTGTTTAGGAAAGTTGTTGAAAGTTCAATATGATAATAACTGAAAAGAAGCGTCTTTCAGCTTAAATGGACTTGTTCGCAAATTATTCTATTTTTGAAAAAAGTAACCAAAATTATTTATTTACAGGACCATTATATTTTCAATATTATAGTCATAATACTAATATTAAGACTGTTACAATAAATTAAATTAATTTTACCGGAAATGTAATGCAAGACCTTAGTTATTAGAATGGTTTTTGGATTCTTTAAATTCATGATGTCTAAAGAAGTTTAAAGGTAGTAACAAGAAATGTGTTATGGACTTATAGTATTACGTCATTCTATAAACCGATCCATTAAATTTGCCTTAATATTTAACGTGACAAACAAGGAAGAACCAACTAAGAAATAACATTTTATTAATTTTCATAGAAATAAACACATTAACATTGTACATGATAACATTTACAACGTTCATATATAAAACACATATGTCAACAAATCGATTTTATCGAATCTGTACCACGCCCTGGCATATGACATGAATCAAACATCATTAAATACCACACCCGCGCAAGTTTGTCTTATTTCAAAAGTGATTAAAAAAATTAAATCATTTGCATAACATTCATATTGTGTTGCATTCCATAAAAGTTTTGTACTAAGTTAATATAATTAGATATGTATTAATCCAAACAACAACAACAAGTAGGTAAATAATCTGATTGAGTTGATTGTCTTTACTTTGAAAATATTACAACCAAACAGTATTTATTTGGACGGATAACGTCGTTAAGATAATTACAACTACATTTATTTATTATAATTGCCAATACAAAATAAACTGAGACAACTTGGAGTCCATTTTCAGGGTAGAGCCAGTGCTGAGGTCATGAAAGTAAAACAGGAAAAGAACAATTAGGAAAAGGAGCCAATTAGTTGATTTATCAAAATACCAACTCTTCAATGAATTAAGGATTTGGGCAGGAAACACATAGCGACAAAAATATAGACCTGGCATTTTTATATATAAATAGTTAATTTATAGTTCGCATTGTCACAACTATTGCATGTCTTTTAATAAACGCTATTAATTAGTGCAATGAGCCGAACATTGTTCCACCGTCTCGGGCAAGTACATGGAGTGGGACCGGGGTGTGTAACACACGTGCGTTCGTCCGCACGAACAACAGCAGCATACATTTGTATAGTACTGACGACTGTATGTGATGAGAAATTGTGGTCAGTACATATCAAGGTTTGGATCAAGTATTTTAAAACATCTTAGTTATTGTTAGAAAATGTTCAAGTCTCAAGCCATTTGTGTTAGTGACGAATTTACTTGATGATTTAATAATAAGGAATGTTTATGAACGTCAAATTACATAGAATAAACATTGAATAATAATAAATTGCCGTTTTCGAAATGAAATATTGAAAGTTTTGAAAAAGACAATTCTATCTTTTCTATTCTAATGTATATATTAAATTAGGACTGATGTTTTTGAATATGGGTCCACGTTTCTATCTCAACTTCAATTCTGCATAGTAAATGTGTGAGTACCAACATCACAATTACACAATTACAAAATGTTCACAAAGATGACATATACATATGAGTCGCGCTCTGTGAAAAGGGGGTTTAATGCATGTCGTAATGTGTGGTCCCCGGGACGACACTTTCCGCCCAAACTGGATTTTTGTCAGAAGAGTCTTCATTTAAACAAAAATGACAATACACGCGGAAAGTGTCGTCCCTGATTAGCCAGTGCTTACTGCAAAGGCTAATCTGGGACGACTCTTTACGCACGTGCATTAAGCCCCATTTTCTCAGAGCGGATCTCATATTATAGCACATCGTGAGATGAAGATAGAACAATCGTATGCCTGTGCTTTTGTTCACATAATGAAGGAAATAACACGATTCAACTCGAGTTTAAAAACGAACAACATTTCAAACGACCAGACTACGCCCGACTCGAATGTTCACATACCCGAAGTGTACTGTTTTTACAGTGGCGACAACCACTTGCGAAATAAAGAAATGTGCAAAGGTTATTTTTGGGAATATAAGATTCTGTCCTCCCATCAGCAATTAATACGGCAGTCGACACTATCCAAATCACGTGTTTTCTTTTTTTATTTTTTTTCTAATAATATGCACCATTTCGATTGCGACCTTTAAAGTTTCCACATGAACACAACTGTCCTAATTTCGAGCACCCTACTCCACCCATGTCAGCTTCGTTTGACTTGCCGAACATTATCACGGAAGAACACGGAGAAGTCCGAATATCTCCGGAGTTTTGTTCGCACGGACTCGTGTCGATACTGGGCGACACAATCTGTTCATACGTATGCCCGTCTTTAAGCGTTGTTAACTTCGGGCTGCATTGTTTATAATGTTGATGACTATGGTCTCTATGATGATGATGATGACTTCTATGGCTTTTCGATGTCGTCTGCGAGGAATGGCTATGAGTTTGTTCTCGTTTGGCACTGCTGTGACTATGAACCGCGGCGGTCCGAGCGTTCCCTTGACCGTCACTGACCGCGTGCCCATTGGTCAGTTTAGAGTTAGTATCACATGGGGGTTGCTATCACACCGAACATCCGGGGTCGTTTCTTACAAGTGTTTCTCTTTTTCTCGATCGATAAAATGATCCGCGACGTAAAGCTGCGCTTTGTTGAGACTCCGCTCCCGCCGGATCTGGATCAGCCGCTTGTGTTGCCGGGAGTCGGTTCTGAGCATGCGCACTGCGAGAAGTACCAGCAGGATGAGGATGAAGCCGCCGGCAATAGGGACGGCAATCACGGCAGCCTTGAACCAGAGATCATTGGGTGTCGTACTTCCGGTCTCCGTTCGCCGCGATGAGACGCTACTTCCTCCTGGAAATGAATGAATATACTAATAGTCCAAAGTTAGAAAAAAACATATAATTATGTTATTTTACTTTTTACTTTATATAATAAACAAAACAGAACGTCAAAAGCTCATAAAGGAGGATGATTAAAAAACATAAAACAATTTCCTAAATTAACTGATCAACAAGTGACGCCGCGCTGTCGACGTCTGCGTGCGACATCACCACATTTATTGACGCGTTTCCATCGGGCGCTAGTTCGTTTTTTACCTCATAACCGATGCAGCGAGACCAAGTAATGATGACGGCGCACAATTAGCGTGCATTTGACAGTTTTTGTTATCATCAAACAACATAAGCAGGTCCCGGGGAAAAATGATTGCAAATTAAGAATTCACAGTCATATAACATTTTAGATCATTTGCGTTCTGAGAAAACTGGGCTTAATGCATGTTCGTAAAGTGTCATCCCAGATAAGCCTGTGCAGTCCGCACAGGCTAATCAGGGATGACACTTTCCGCTGTAATGGTATTTTTCGTTTAAAGGAAGTCCTCGTTTACCGAAAATCTAGTTTAAGCGGAAAGTGTCGTCCCTGATTAGCCTGTGTGGACTGCACAAGCTAATCTGGGATGACACTTTACGCACATGCATTGAGCCCAGTTTTCTCAGAACACGAATGATTTTAATCCAGAATCGTTAACAATCACGACTAAATGTACCTCGTAGCTGACTGATGATTAATTATAAAAGCCTCGCTATGGGAAATCCGGGCTTAATGCAAAACAATGTCGCTCCAGATTAGCCTGTGCGGACTACACCTTTCGACAAAAACTGGTTTGTCGCTAAGAAGAGATTATGATGATTAATTATAATAAGCGATGCTCTTTCCAATTTTTTTTAATTATGTGTTTAAAGGATCAATCGAGTTAAGGAGAGATGTGTCCTCTCTGAAAAGCCTGTGCAAACTTCACAGGCAAATTAGGAACGGCACTTTACGCACATGCATTAAACCCCGTTTTCCCAGAGCGAGGCTCAATTGATTATTTGGAGCTCTTAGCATTAATCCCTGTTTATAAACAGATGGACACGAGGGCGAACACTGAACTGAGGAAACTTCTTGTTGATTGATTATGAAAAAAGGAAAGTTTGTACTGCTGTCGACAAAACAAATATATATTTCATTAATTTTAATGGTCTGGTCCGACAGCTGCAAAAGTTGGACTTCATTATATATGCAAGTTAATATCAGACGTAAACTTGCTTTTAAATATTAATTCACAACTGTTTTACTCTACGACAAAACTAACAGCATTCCCTTTAATTTTAACCCATTTATGCCTAGCGTGTAGAAAAAAAGGCCTTGGCAAACAGCGTAGACCCATATGAGACGCCGCATAATGCGGCGTCTCATCAGGGTCTGCGCTGTTTGCTTAAAGGAATTTCTGTAAGAAATAGTCTAAATAAATATACTAGAAATCCCTAATTTTGGAAATTAATTGGTTCAATTGAGAAGGATGGATTAGACCACTAGGCATAAATGGGTTAATTTTAATAGATGGTCCGATTAAGGCGGAAACCTTGATAGGTCCGATGTAGCGATAGAGCGCGGGGTCCGATGTAGCGATAGAGCGCGGGTTGTGTTTTCCCATTTCCCCCACCGCGCCAGCCCATTCTAACCATCACAGCGGTGCTTTATCTACCATCATCTCGTAGCCGCAGATTGCCGTCAGCTCATTTAAAACCCATTATTGCAAGAGAAGTCATTTAATGAAAGGCTGCGCGAGACAGTGATAAATGCATACTTAATTCAAGTAAATATGAAAGATATCGTTCCGATGACATTTCGTTGACATTCCAAACAACTTACTGGAGAAAATTGTGTCATGTATTTTATTTTGTAATTTCGAAAACTGTACCATTATTATTAAAACCAGTGAAGCGAACTTTCAGGTGACTCGATGTGAAAAGTTTAATTGTCATACTATCAAACTGAGTCTATTGTACGCCTGCGTTTATACTGTTTTATGTACTTTCGACATAGTGGAAAGGTTCTGAGAGTACAGCAAATGATAGGATTGTACGTACTGCACAGGCTGATCTGGGCGACACATAACGCATATGCATTAAGCCCGGTTTTTCCCAGAGCGAGGCTCGATATTCGGGACTCTTGCCGAATGTCGAGTTCAGAGCTGGCTCGACATTCGTCCCAGCTCGATATTCGGGACTTTTGCCGAATGTCGATGTGAGAGCTGGCTCGACGTTCGCCCCAGCTGGATATTCGGGACTAGTGCCGAATGTCGATGTCACAGTTGGCTCGACATTCGTACCAGCTCGATATTCGGGACTTTTGCCGAATGTCGATGTCAGAGCTGGATCGACATTCGCCCTAGCTGGATATTCGGGACTAGTGCCGAATGTCGATGTCACAGCTGGCTCGACATTCGTCCCAGCTCGATAGTCGGGACTTTTGCCGAATGCCGATGTCAGGGATGGATCGACATTCGCCCCAGCTCGATATTCGGGACTAGTGCAGAATGTCGATTTCAGAGCTGACTCGACATTCGTCCCAGCTCGATATTCGGGACTTGTGTCGAATGTCGATGTCAGGGCTGGATCGACATTCGCCCCAGCTCGATATTCGGGACTAGTGCAGAATGTCGATTTTAGAGCTGACTCGACATTCGTCCCAGCTCGATATTCGGGACTAGTGTCGAATGTCGATGTCAGAGATGGCTCGACATTCGTCCTAGCTCGATATTCGGGACAAGTGCAGAATGTCGTTTTCAGAGCTGACTCGACATTCTTCCCAGCTCGATAATCGGGACAAGTGTCAGAGATGGCTCGACATTTGCTCCAGCTCGATATTCGGGACTAGTTACCAGCTTGATATTCGAATGTCGAATGTCGATGTCAGAGATGGCTCGACATTCGCTCCAGCTCGATATTCGGGACTAGTGACCAGCTTGATATTCGAATTTCGATGTCAGTGCCAACTTCACGCACCTACGATCGGATCACATATCGGTAAAATCACACACATAATTATTCCGCTAGTTTTATGGAATCGCCCAAATGTATACGTAACAGATATACCATGTGAATATGACAGACAAATATACTATGGTTATTTGAAAGACAGATATTACATGGGTATGTGACACAAAGATATACTTTGGGTTTATGACAGACAGATATACTAGTACTATGGTTATGTGACAGACTGATATACTATGGGTGTCTGACAGACAAATATAACATGGGTATGTGACAGACAGATATACTATGGGTATGTGACAAACAAATACACTATGGGTATGTGACAGACAGATATACTATGGGTATGTGACAGACAGATATATTATGGGTATGTTACAGACATATATACTATGGGTATGTGACAGACATATATACTATGGGTATGTGACAGACAGATATACTATGGGTATGTGACAGACAGATATAATATGGGTATGTAACAGACAAATATACTATGGGTATGTGACAGGCATATATACTATGGGTATGTGACAGACAGATATACTATGGGTATGTGACAGACGGAAATATTATGGGTATGTGACAGACTGATATACTATGGGTATGTGACAGACATATATACTATGGGTATGTGACAGACAAATATACTATGGGTATGTAACAGACATATATACTATAGGTATGTAACAGACAATATACTATGGGTATATGACAAACATATATACTATGGGTATGTGACAGACAGATATGCTATGGGTATATGACAGACATATATACTATGGGTATGTGACAGACAAATATACTATGGGTGTGTGACAGACAGATATACTATGGGTATGTGACAGACAGAAATATTATTGGTATGTGACAGACATATATACTATGGGTATATGACAAACATATATACTATGGGTATGTGACAGACAAATATACTATGGGTATGTGACAGACATATATACTACTGGTATGTGACAGACAGATATACTATGGGTATGTGACAGACAGATATACTATGGGTATATGACAGACAGATATACTATGGGTATATGACAGACATATATACTATGGGTATGTGACAGACAGATATACTATGGATATATGACAGACATATATACTATGGGTACGTGACAGACAGATATACTATGGGTATGTGACAGACAGATATACTATGGGTATGTAACAGACATAATATATACTATGGGTATGTGACAGACAGATATATACTATTGTTTATTTGACAAACAGATATACCATGGGTATGTGACAAACAAATACACTATGGGTATGTGACAGACTGATATACTATGGATATGTAACATACAGATATACCATGGGTATGTGACAAACAGATATACAATGGGTATGTGACAGACATATATACTATGGATATGTAACAGACAGATATACAATGGGAATGTAACAGACAGGTATACTTTGGATATGTAACATACATATATATGATGGTTATGTAACAGACAGATATACAATGGGTATGTTACAGACAGGTATCAGGGTTTTTTTTCCACTTTTTGGGAAGATAGCCCATGGCTTTGGAATAGGGAATTTTATCGGCATTTTCATGAAATTGGGAAAATAAATTCATTAGCCTTTTTTTCCAAAGTCCACTGTTTAGGTAAAAACTAAATTTGATTTAACTCTTTATAATCATTTAAATTAAAAGATAAAATCATATAATACTTAGTGTTAGATGTAATTGAATTAAATTGAGATAAAATACACATAAGACTTCTTTCTTAAAAAAAAAAAAAAAAAAAAAATGGTTTTTTTTTTGTTTTTTTTTGGCAATTGGGAATATTTTGCCACATTTTGGGAAAAAAGTATACTTTTTGGGATTGGTAACATAGCCGAATTTCGGCTATAAAATCGGGCAAAAAAAAAACCTGGGTATACTATGGGTATGTAACAGACAGATATACAATGGGTATGTAACAGACAGGTATACTATGGATATATAACATACATATATAATATGGGTATGTAACAGACATATATACTATGGGTATATGACAGAAAAATATACTATGGGTATGTGATAGAAAATTATACTATATGTATGAGACAGACAGATATACTATGGGTATGAGACAGACAGATAAACTACGGGTATGTGACAGACAGATATACTATAGGTATATCACAGACAGATATACTATGGGTATGTGAAAGACAGCTTTACTATAGGTATGAGACAGACAGATATACTACGGGTATGTGACAGACAGCTATACTATAGGTATGAGGCAGACAGATAGTATATGGGTATATGACAGACATAATACTATGCGTATGTGGCAGAGAGATATACTATGGGTATGTGACAGAGAAATATACTATGTGTATGTGACAGAACAGATAGAATATGGGTTTGTGACAAACAGAAAGATTTTTGGCATAATAAATTCTACAAACTAATTTCAAACATATGCGCATACTTAATCATTCCTTCATTCTTTGGCAAAAATATTCAATTTTTATGGGAGAAAAAATGCGCCGATAATGCATTTTTTGGAGCACCCAGTCAGTTTGTCTGCGACAAATCGCATGAAAATATCATTAACCAATACGTCTGTACAAAGATTGCATAGCCCGGTCATACTGTGCAAAGAAACTTATCGTAAAATGGCGTCTACCGTTTGAAGGTTGTTTATAAATACCTAATCAGGCTGGATTTAGATATTTACTTAATTAATCCCGGCAGTTGAATGTTATCATCTCGAGACCAGTTTTAAAATACAACGGCCTTTCATTTTTCAAATGGGAAAGCAATTACCGCTCCATTTACACGGGCACGATGAGAGGTCTATTAAACGTCGCGGCCATAAATCTCCACTGGAGCTTACACGCGCCACTCTGAGATTTTTGCCGTCTGTCTCTGTACGCAGCTATAGGTTACATTATACTAAATAATCAAGTCATGTAGGGCTGTACTCTCTAAAACAAGTACCTTAGTTTACTTGAAGGCATGTTTTACACTTTAGACTATTGCTCTGGTTTTATCTTTAGGAGATATTGATAGGGCATACATAGGTGTTCACTAGTAAAATCGCTGAAATATGAGGTTAAAGACTTTATGAAAAAGTGAAGTGAAAAGGTTACATTCCACTACAAAACAGTCGGAAATATTAGGTACATACACAGCCGATTTTGATTTGTGTGTCAAGTTCTTTCTTGCTTTGTACAAGACATATCTTTTTTTATTACTTACATCGATTCAGCTTAGAATGCCTTTTAAGAAAAGTATGGTAATGGCGGTCTCTATGTGCAAAATGTTGCGTTTATTTTCGCTAAAAATTGTCACTTTTACATTTCATTATATAATGAAATTATTGAGTATTTTTTAACCTATACGCGAAAGCATCGCGCCGTAAGAGCTCTTTTTGAAAATGTGAAGCGTATTGAGATAAACGAAGTACCACCCAGTAAATCATCTTTATTATTAAGGCTTCAGTTGTAGGGAAAGTAACAGACGTTTACGGGGAGACTATAGGTTCACTCCCCGTCAATCATGTCTAGCTGAGGTCCGTCAGTCCGTCCGTCTATTCGTGTGGCAGTCCGACTGTCCGCTCATCTGTCCGTCTGTATGTGCGGCAATCCATCCGATCCGAAATTAGATCCTTCGATTAAAAGGTATGAAAGATACGTGCCTGAAACTCTTTCAAAATTTCAAATCTGCAAGACCTTACGTTAAAGTGTAGATTAAAGTAAAGATAATTTTGAATGCGACCGGTTTTCACTGAACTGTGGGATTTTGTCCTTTTTCACAATAGAAAATATAAGCCACACAAGTTTCAGTACTGAACTCCGTTGTCTATGCATAGCGAAGTCAGCTGAAACTTTCACAGCAGAATAATGTTTAGGTGATCGTAACTGCAATACATTTTTAAATTATGGACTTTTCGTTATTTTTTGCTGTTTAAGTTACATGGGTAAGATCCCCAGGCGTTGCTTTTTTGTGCGTTTCCTACCAAAATTTGTGACTTTCTTATATAAGATTGTAGCAATAGCATAAACACAAAAGCAAGCTTTGTGTAGCACAAAGTGTAAATGTACAGCGAGGAATTTCTCATTTTGTCTGCATCACTTCATTATTTAAACTTCTGGCTTTATTGCCAGATATCTAGTAACTAACAGTTTATTGATTGCTGTTGGTTGATACAAAACAACAACATCATAGTTAACTTGTTTTAGTTGTGATAAATGTTATTTAAAAGCGCACGCATTTCACAGCTGTCATTTTGTAAATTCTTTTTAACAGTTATGTTATAGATAAATTTAGTCGCGTTCTGAGAAAACTGGACTTTATGCGTGTGCGTAAAGTGTCATTCCAGATTAGCCTGTGCAGTCCTCGCAGGCTAAACAGGGACGGCGCTTTCCGCTTTTATGGCATTTTTCGTTTCAAGAAAGTCCCACCTTACCGAAAATCAAGTTTAGGCGGAAAGTGTCGTCCCTGATTAGTCTGTGAAGACTGCACAGGCTAATCTATGACGACACTATACCCTCATGCATTATGGCCAGTTTTCTCAGATCGCGACTCAATGGATAACAATTAATTTCGCGTTTTGTGTTGAAATCATATTATTCACTATGCGGCCGTTTCAGCGACACCTCGCATGTCAAACGCGAACAGATGGTATCTTCCTTCTGGCTTCAAAAAGCCTGTCACCGCGGAACAGTCTGATTCTCAACTACTATATCGGCGAACTGGTATAATACTCTAATTATCGAAGCCGCCAATGCGAATTAATCTAGCTATGAAATGGGAGCCAATTAATTTTTATTCCCGGACGTTTAGACGGCGCCCGTTTGGCTCGAAACCCAATGCCATCCGTTCAATACCGGGACCATAATGGTCCGTAATTGGCCTATTATGGAAATTCCGCATAATTTACATCGATTCCATTGAACGTCAGAATCGGTGCCGAGAGTAGAGCGGCTTTTACTTGGACGAGGTCATTTTAGTCGGCTCGGATTGTTTAAAGGGGCATGTTTCTATGTTTGACAAAATGGCAATTTTCGAAATAAGTCCCCAATCGAACCAATGGTCAGTAAGCTGTAGGTTCGATTGCTCAAAAGCTGGTAAGACTTTCACGTGTGAGCAAGTCACTGAAGGCTGTCCGGTTAGTGCTGCGGTTGGTTCGCTCATTTCTCACCACAGCGACATGATTCATCCACGATCCTGAAACATGTGATTGGTGGTCCGGGCAGATGGGTTTTTCTCCCGGCACTCAGGCTTGCTACCCCCCACCCCACCCCAACACACACAACACTTGAGTCAAAAAAGGAAATTGTAACTATGATCTAAAATATGCCCCGACTTTCCTGAATCCAGTAAGTAATAAGGTAAGAGTGTCGGAGCATCCCCGGGCCTCAATACAATGCAACTAAAGCGAGAAAGGACCTTATGCACTTTGAAATACTCAACAAAAATGAAGCAGTGTGTTATTGTAGTTTGCTTGAAATAGAGCGGATGTCGCCTAGTATATTGGTTATATAAACGTCGCGCTTTACTTTCAGAAACATCTGCACCATGTATTATTGTTTTTCGCTATTTATTTTCAAGTATTAAATTTACAAGATTCGAACATATGAATAGTGGAAGATCGCCTTGTGTATTAACTATTAAATACAGAAGGAATTTTAACACGGCCAAACGTTTCACTGTTCAGTAAGCTTCACTTACGTCGTTAGAAAACTAATGCCCCCCGAAAACAAAGCGGTCTCCCAACCTCGTATTGTATCAAATGTCGCGAACAAACTATTCAATCGACGGTATTGAATTAGTAATATAATACCCAGCCACTGTCATTTCAGCATAATCAGTCGTGGAGCCATTTCGCTTCAAGCTTTTACTAATCACCGCTGCGATCTCGACCGAACACGAGAATGTCTTTAGGAGTAAATATTTCTCCACTGCGATATTTTATATACTATCTCTCGCTGTACAGACCGCACGGCGCCCGTTAACTACACCTGACTGCAAAGTGACTACTCGACTAAACTTCTCGCCGGACGCGACTCGTAGGTTTCACCCGTCGGACGACCGCTATGTTTCACCCGTCGGACGACCGCTATGTTTCACCCGTCGGACGACCGCTATGTTTCACCCGTCGGACGACCGCTATGTTTCACCCGTCGGACGACCGCTATGTTTCACCCGTCGGACGACCGCTATGTTTCACCCGTCGGACGACCGCTATGTTTCACCCGTCGGACGACCGCTATGTTTCACCCGTCGACGACCGCTATGTTTCACCCGTCGGACGACCGCTATGTTTCACCCGTCGGACGACCGCTATGTTTCACCCGTCGGACGACCGCTATGTTTCACCCGTCGGACGACCGCTATGTTTCACCCGTCGGACGACCGCTATGTTTCACCCGTCGGACGACCGCTATGTTTCACCCGTCGGACGACCGCTATGTTTCACCCGTCGGACGACCGCTATGTTTCACCCGTCGGACGACCGCTATGTTTCACCCGTCGGACGACCGCTATGTTTCACCCGTCGGACGACCGCTATGTTTCACCCGTCGGACGACCGCTATGTTTCACCCGTCGGACGACCGCTATGTTTCACCCGTCGGACGACCGCTATGTTTCACCCGTCGGACGACCGCTATGTTTCACCCGTCGGACGACCGCTATGTTTCACCCGTCGGACGACCGCTATGTTTCACCCGTCGGACGACCGCTATGCGTGTTCAGTTAGAAGAGACTTCATATAAACTAAAAACACCATACAAGCGGGAAGTGTCGTCCATGACGAGCCTGTACGGACTACACGGGCTTATTTGGGACGACACTTTACGCACAAGCATTAAATACCAATTTCCTTGCGCGCGGCGCATGGTTCGACTGCTTAACGTACAGTTTGAAAGCACAATCAATCGAGCGATCTTTAGGTTACATTTTAATGAACAAATTAAACAATGAAGATCTTTAAAACAGATATTCGGCGTATATCATGACTTTGAAAAGAAGGTAGAAATATTCTTTTCTCAGAAATTTAATTTAGAAAAGAGAGGTTTAAATAGTGTTGTGTTCCTTTTTCACTTAAAAGACGCAAATACATCGCATGAAATGTTTGTTATGAAGTGCACGTATATTAAACCACATTCTAGTGTTCGTAGATTCAAATTTTACATGTACTACGGAAGATAACCCCATATATGTCCTCACATAGTTTATTATGAATTTATTTCTTCTTCATCGTACCATATAGTACGTTGATTTTTTATTAAGATGCAGTTTTCCGTCCACTCATTCAGATAACACTGTTACATCCGCGTCATGCGAAAATTGGTCTTATGACATATGCACTAGCTTAGTCTGTTTAGGGACTACGCTTTCCGCGCAGTCTGTTTAGGGACTACGCTTTCCGCTATAAAAAAGCAGGTTAGGTTTTGTGGTATCTCCTGCTTATCCTCCTCAGTATGCATATCCTGACATAACTGCGCGGTTGCTGGGTCTACGCTGGCAGCATATTGCATAAGACCCATATAAGCAGAACGCGGGTCTTTTCAAATCCTATTGCTTCTTGTAAATGGAACATCAAATACCGATACTTTGCGATAGAAAATTGAATTTACACTGTGTTATTCATAGAAAATTGGTAAATGTCGGTAACCTGTTCTGGCTTGCATACGTCACACGTGTGTGATTAGATAATTAAACTACTACCATATTATCATGGACACTATACTATTTCGGTAGTTATGTCTCACAATACACGACACTTGGCATTTGCCGATATGTTTTTTGGTCATTTCTTTCCCGAAAATTCGTGTTATTTGATAAATTGAATAAATTGATAAATTGAAAGCAAAAACTGTATTATCAACACAAGGCGTTTATTGATAGTACATCCCGTGATCCCCTTACGATTTACCGACCCAGCTTTGACCCTGAAAGTCTTGGGAATGGAATTCACCGGTAATGCGTAATTGTAAAATGGGCAAAAATGTGTCCGCATCTCCCTTCACTGAACAGTTCTACATACTGTACTTCAAAGACGCTGTGATGTTGCCAATGCTCAAATCAACCAATGAAACAAATGAAATGTATTAATTCGGGTCTGCTGGCGTTATGTAAAAGGTCATTTAAGGTGAAAAGCTGGGTTAAACATCTACGCCGAAAAAATGCACTAAATAGAAGTGCTGACAGTTTTGTTAAAAATAATTATAACATTAAAACAAACCTGAAGTTGCATAACATATCCATTCCCGAGCTTTATCAATTTTCATGTTCGATTTTATTCACACATTATTTTTAAATAGTTGGGTTTCATCCATAAATGAACTCAAAATGCCAAAAATAATAGATTTAACCTAGATATGCTTTATTTAAATTTTCTCAACGTCATTTCAGTGTCATTAAACCACCTTTTCACACAGCACAGCTCAAAAGTAACATTAATGTGAATTCCTGAAAAAGTAAAGCCATCGTAAACGTGTACAAAATGTACTGGATCACTAGGATATAATTATTTTGGAAGGGTTTGGATGGAAATTGTATGCAAAATGAATAAGGGTTTGCAGGATCGCTTCTTCTTGGAAATATACCGCCATGCCCATCGACCTCTCCGTATTATGGCAATCTCAATATTTCATCATTTATATGTTCATTAATTATGTCAGTAATATGTGTCAAGCGCAGATTTCTTTCACGTAATACAATCGCAACAATGTATTTACATGTATGTGTCAACAGCACTTTTATTAAATAAACATAATGCGAATATAAAATAATTCAAAGTTATAGTGAACTATTTTTTATTAGATTGTGTAAAAAATGCTATTACGTATGCCGTAATATTTCAATAATATCAAGTTTGCAATTTTTCTCGGAAAGAACATGGCTACCGTATCGTGTTGGTGGTTATTTGTTCGAACTCATGATGACGCTGATAATGATGATACAAAGGAAAAGATATAGGAACATAATAATGTACAACTGTAACGTATTTAACTGTAATAATAATGCTTAACTATTGCTGGTGCATTTTATAACACCAAACATAGAACATTTTTAAGTGTTCAATACGAAAGTTAGAGGCACCAATTAAAGTGCGTTCCTTGGTTAACGCATTTTTTAGTTCAAAGCAATAACACAAAAGTTGGGTTGAAACCAACGTGCGGTACAACAAAGTCATATACAAAAAAGTATTTTACTAGACTGAGACCGACAATTGCATGAAATGAGACCGTCAATGCATGGACTGAGACCGATAATTGCATGGACTGAGCACGATCATTTCGTGGACTAATGCCGATAATTGCATGGACTAAGACCGATAATTGCAAGGACTGAGAACGATAATTGCATGGACTGAGACCGACATTTTCATGGACTGAGTCCGATAATTGCATGGACTTAGACCGATAATTGCATGGACTGAGACCGATAATTGCATGGACTAAGACCGATAATTGGATGGACTGAGACCGATAATTGCATGGACTGAGACCGATAATTGCACGGACTAAGACCGATAATTGCATAATTGTTTGTTTTCACGTTGAACGCTTACACAGAGGTCCAGCGTAGGACTTAATTTGGGGCGACTTTGGTCAATGTCAATATCACTGTTTCTAAAAATAGAACAAACGGTTTCTCTTCAATAGCTTTCTATTACTTTGAGTATTTGTTTTGAAATTGTGTTTGCCACCATAGATTTCGTTTTTGCAATTAATAAAAATAAAGTTAATTAATAAGTAAAGAGTTGAACACTTGGTTTACGTTAGGTTGCCAGGGTCTTTTTTCTTTGACATAATCTAATATCTAATATGTAAAAACCTGAGGAGTCTTCACCAGGAACTGTTTTGCCTTATATTTTACAGCCTGTGCCTTTTGAATAAGTAAAATAGCGCGATAAACCATGAAATTGGGAAAAATTAAACGTTTTTAATATATTTTTTATACAAAACATTTTTAAACAGGATTCCTATTGTTTGTAAGTGCATGTTTGACTTCATTGTAAAATTCACATTATCAAGTACTATTGACTTATATAGCTGTATAATAAACTTTAAAAAAACAACATGTTTTGTCTATCTGAACAGTTTGGTATCTTTTAGGTAAATTTTGATGTTTTTTTTGCGGGGGATGTTACTTTTGTCATTGGGAAACAGCCTGTAACATGCTGTAATTTTGGTCAAAAAAAAAATGTTCACGACACAGATTTCTGACTGTCTCTTAAACACGACTGATGCTGTTTTTTATGTTTTGTATTTTATGATGTTATCCACATACGATGTACTAAAAAGTCTTTTTCTATTTCAAACACTTGTATGTTAATAAATACCCCCATATTCTCTTGATGTAAATTCTACGATGTGCCGTTTGCATTCAATGTATTTTGTACATAAAGTAGAATACTATAATTATTGATTAAAAAAAAATCCACTATAAGAAAGAGTTAAGGGGACAATAGACAGCCTAACGAAAGTCCAATTATAAATCCAGGTATTGTTTGAGATGTGCGTATTCAATAAAAATGTCTGCCATGCTATTGAAACAAAGTTCTTCAAGCTATTGTAAAAACATCATTTATATGTGCCAGCGTGATAACTTAAATGGCAGACAGACGTTACAATAGATTAAATGCGATTAGAAACTCAGAGACATTGTAATTAACAATTATGCACGATCGATTTATCGGACGCTTACTTCATCGATAAGAATGTCTGGCGAGTAGTCGAAGTTCCGCCTCGTCACGCCTACTTCATAAATCTGACCAATCAACGTCGAGCTGTTACCTTTCACTGAAGACGGTATCTGCCCGCTATATGTATAGTAGCTGAAGTTAATATGTCACTTGTTGAACGCTCGTGGGAAATTAGTGTTGCCTTAATATCTGCAATTGTGTATTTATTTCTGTCAATATCTGTCAACCATCTATCTATCTCGTGTAGTTACGGCTAGTGTTTCATCGTTTTAAAGAAATCATAGCTGAATGTTATGATAGAAGAAGCAGTGGTTCGGAGTGTTCAATACTACATACCAGTGCAGTGTAGTAAATACGTTATCTGTGTACAGTGCAACAATTTCAACGTTTTCATTGACGTTTTTACAAGTGAATGTTATTGTCTTAATTCATAAAACACCGATTTGGATTCAAAATCGGAATACTTTATGTGTTACTCAAGGATATACCCAGGGTTGTTCTAAACACCGTCCATAGGTCCCAGGTTCGTGACTGACCATGGCCGGGCGGCCCCGAGGTCCGCTTGGGAGAATCCTCACCCTTGTACTGCTCGGCATTTCCTGTGTATATGGTAAGGTCCAGACTTCTAGTTTACTCACAGATTTCGACGTGTTTAATAATATTTGTTGATATCTGATTAAGTATGTTATGAATGGTCATGAATGTAATTATGTGTAGTTATTAGGAGGGGTTATTATATGTCAAACTCAATATGAATATGATCGTATATTTTGAGTCGTTTTGCTCGATATAGAAACCATACTATAACATAAGAAAATGCTGTTGAAGAATGGGGACACACCTACAACCACATATTTGTTTCTACTAAGATAGGTGAACTAATCGAACTCCTATCTGTTGACCCCGGGTCGCTCTAAGCTGTACGTATGTACTCATACAAGCACAGAGCATTCAAGAAAAACTTAATGGTAAGAGCACTATTTATTCCCTGCAAGGACATTGTATGTTATACTACAATATTGGCAGTATATTTGATAGTGTTTATATTAAATACTATTATACACGAAATTGCCATAAATATTCTACCCTGTCCAAACTATATCGTTGGATAGTTATAAATGATCTTAAATGTTTGTTACACTTTTTAAGAGGTATTCTTTAATGTTATCATGAACAATTATAAACTCATAATTTATTAAATGAGTATATTAATTATTTAAAATAGTAATGTATAAAAATAGCATACATTCACAACTAAATGTGGCGATATACAAGGGTTATATGTTTACATGCCAAGCCAAGTATATCTAAATCTTATCTTTATTACTTATTTATGTAAAACCTGGATCTAAAAAACGTAATACTTCAAATCTCTAGTATTAATGGCGAATATCGCAGCAGTTATTCTTTGTGCATCTCAATATATTTAAGTATGATAATTTCACGAAAACAGATCAATTTCAAAGACAGTCAGTTATTATTTGTAAGAAGGAGAAATTAAATATTAATGGCGGAGTTAAAGATAATTTCCTTGCAAACTTGTGGTTACACATTCGAACTGGCGATAAGACGATTGAGACATGTTATTAATGATTTGAGTCGCGTTCTCAGAAAACTGGGCATAATGCATGTGCGTAAAGTGTCGTCCCAGATTAGCCTGTGCAGTCCGCACAGGCTAATCAGGGACGACACTTTCCGCTTTTCTGGTATTTTGCATTTCAATGAAGACTCTTCTACACGAAAATCCAGTGAAGACAGAAAGTGTCGTCCCTGATTAGCCTGTGTCGTCCCTGATTAGCCTGTGCCGACACTTTACGCACATGCATTCAACCCAGTTTTCTCAGAAAGCGACTGATATAAGATAATACTGCTATTGTACTCGTAGTTATTTAAATCTAATGACCTGGTAAATTTTGACAACATAACGCGACATACAAACACAATCAATTAGAGGAAATTCATCTTTATAGTGATGTAAAGCATTCTTTTATTTCGTTTTGTTCTTGATTTACAATGGATTATTTCTCCCAAATTTAACCCATTTATGCCTAGTGGACTCTTCCATCCTTCTAAATTGGATCATTTTTTTTTCCAAAATTAGGGATGTCTAGTATATTTATTTCTATATTTAGAATATTTCTTTCATAAATTCCTTAAAGCAAATAGCGCAGACCCTGAAGAGACGCCGCATCATGCGGCGTCTCATCTCGGTCTACGCTGTTTGCCAAGGCCTTTTGCTAGACGCTAGGCATAAATGGGTTAAGAAATACGGAATAGTTATATAGTATTCTAAAATTTGTCGAAAAGTATTAATAATTTATTTACGTATTCACAATGTCACTCTTCTAGATAGTTATGTCTTCGTTCAATTTCGTTAAGTTTCGTGCTTATCTTTTGAGTTATTTTCCTCGGACAGATTGTTGCACATGTATATGTTGTTCTGTTACGATGTAGGAAACATAATCTCCTTCCAATCTCTATTCACTAACAACAAATGTGCTCGTTCCGAGCGACAACGGACTGTATCGTATCCATACATCTCTGTACCGTCCCCACCCCCCGGGGCCAATATACGTTATCAGACACATTGTCTCCTGTGACGTAATCAAAACCGACGCATCATGCATAATATTATACAATTATCATGTTAGGTGATTAAAGCTATTCCTGTTAAAATGTATTAAGATAATAACATAAATTATCAATGGCGACGCCTTGTTTAGGTCGGGACGACGGATCATGCGTAATATTACGCATTTTACTTGCAGGTTATGCAATAAAACAACACTATTTTAGTTAAAACTTGAAATGATAAAATCTTCAATTTACAAACATCATACAATGTGTAAGATTTTTATGGCCGTGCTTTGCTATACATGATTTAGTGTACACTGAATGTAGAATCAATTTAAATTGTTTTCTGGAAAGTCGTATGTTTCCACTGCGTATTATCATGAATCTCATATCAATAGTATTTATATAGTATATAGTGTTTATATTTTTCTTTTATTGAACATTCGGTAGCTTGGGTTAAACTTAACCCATTTATGCCTAGCGTCTAGAAAAAAGGCCTTGGCAAACAGCGTAGACCCAGATGAGACGCCGCATGATGCAGGCATTATTGCATGATGCATAATGCATGATGAAGGAATTTTTGTAAGAAATATTCTAAAAATAGTAATAAATATACTTGACATCCTTAATTTTGGAAATAAATCTATCAAATTAAAAAGAATGGGAGAGTCCACTAGGCATAAATGGGTTAATATATCGTGTTATTTCGTGTGTGAGTGAGAACGTTGAGCAGTGTTAGAGATTGATCTAACAGCCTGTGTGAGTGAGAACGTTGAGCAGTGTTAGAGATTGATCTAACAGCCTATGACCCTCTAGGCTCCTTGAATGACATATTTATTCATCTGGAGCATGGGAACCAATAATGGATCAATATCCACAAACTGTCCGTACTCAGAAATCGCTATGCTGTATCGATGTTTCTAGAAAGCATTCTGCAATTTCACAAATACCGAAATGAAATGAGTCGCGTTTTGATAAAACTGGGCATAATGCATGTGCGTGAAGTGTCGTCGCATAATAGCCTGTGCAGAACGCACAGGCTAATCAAGGACGACACTTTCCGCCTTAATTGAATTTTTGCTTCAAAGAGACTTAATTTGAACGAAAAATGTAATAAAAGCGGAAAGTGTCGTCCCTGATTAGCCTGTGCGAATTGCACAGGCTAATCTGGGACGATACTTTACGCACATGCATTAAGCCAAGTTTTCTTAGAACGCGTCTCATATTTGCTATAAACGTTCTCCAATTTCACGAAGCCCGAAATGAAATGAATTTTTAATAGGTAACTATGAAAAGGTTGCTTTTAAACAAAGCGTTTCGTTTGAAGCATGCTGTCTCGGTAAATAAGGCGCAGCACCGCGTGTTATGTATTTGGCTTTTGTGTCAGTTCTTTCACTTCTCTGGGACGGATTGTTGTTCAAAACCCGGCCATCTGGTTTGTCATGACTTTTAAACAAACTGCGAAAGCAAATGTCTGCTGTTGTTAGCGGGACGTTTCGTGCCCATCTGCTTTCTGGTGACAACAACATAATGGTTTTCTGCCAGCACTGCTTGATTGACTTGGACCGCCTTTTGTCTGCGCTCGATTTTGCAATCCTTCCTTAATCGATTACTCCATTATGTTATCTCTAACCTTCGATTGATTAATCAACTCTGTTGATTGTTGCGAAAACAAACGTAAAATCGGATCAAGTGCTTGATTACACACAGCGATGGACGCTTTTTAAACAGATCATCAAAATCACTCGACATTTCTTCAGTTTCCATTAGCGCTGTGTGCTTAATGCCAAAGTTTATTTTTGTACATTTGAGCGCTTTGTACACACTAAAAACCGTCTTCAAAAATTGGCTTGACAAAATGTGTCTTGTTCTGAGAAAACTGGTCTTAATGCATGTGCGTTACGTGTCGTCCCAGATAAGCCTGAGCAGACCGCACAGGCTAATCAGGGACGACACTTTCAGCTTTTCTGACATTTTACGTTTAACTGAAGTCTCGTCTTAGCAAAAATTCAATTTAGGCGGAAAGTGTCGTCCCTGATTAGCCTGTGCGGACTTCACAGGCTAATCTGGGACGACACTTTACGCATATTCGTTATGATCAGTTTTCTCAGAACACCACACAAATGAACTTAAATGTTATATACAACTGTGAAATCTTAATTTGCATGTAAAACAGTTGTCGATCTTGTATTTTTTCTGCCTATACTATGGCTTTAAAATATTAGTTTCGTCAGTTCATAAACAACGATGGTAAATGTAAACCTTAACAAAGAAACGCATTTAAGTTTCGAATAAGCACCCGTAATTCTTTAATCGCGACATTTCCGACAAAATAATCAATGAAAATTACGGATAATTGACATCAAATTTATACCGAATTCTGAAAGTAAAAGGTCTAAATCAATCCAGATGAACACGCGCTTTTTGCGTACAATTATCTTTACCTCGGGGCAATTTTCATTTTCTTCTCTCTTTGCGGCGACATCAAAAACATTGAAATCACTTAACTTTGAGCCAGCCATATTTTATCATATTTATCAACAATACGTAAAAGCATTTCAGTTTTTATGGGATTTAAGTTTAATTATTTTGCAGTAAACTACCGTCCCATTGCCCGTATACCACGACGCGCTCTTTACGTTTGAAAACGCACTCATCTTTTTAGAATTAACCAAAATGACTTGAATAATACATAAGCCGCTTTCTGAGAAAACGGGGCTTAACGTATGTGCGTAAAGTTTCATCCCAGATCAGCCTGTGCAGTCCACACTGGCTAATCAGGGACGACACTTTCCGCTTTTATGGTATTTTTCTTTTAAAGGAAGTGTCTTCTACACGAAAATCCAGTTAAGGTGGAAACTGTCGTCCCTAATTAGCATGTGCGGACTGCATAGGCTAATTTGGGACGACACTTTACGCACATGCATTAAACCCAGTTTTCTTAGAACGCGTCTCATATCACGAGCATTGCTCTGGGGAAAACGGGGCTTAATGCTTAAAGTGTCGTCCCAGATAAGCCTGTTTTATGGCAAAATTTCGGTTGTATGCGAAAACTGTCGTCCATGACAAGCCTGTGCGAACTGCACAGGCTAATATAGGACGCCATTGTACACACGTGCATTTAGGCCCGTTTTCCCAGTACGTGGCTCAATATTTACTGAACTCTTTGTTAATTTTACGTATGTGTCGTTAATATGATTTAAAGCACTGCAAAACAACGAACTGTTCCCGTAATTTGGTCTAATATGACATTCGCGCCGTCAATCTGTAATATTCCTTTTTTATAGCAAAATCTAAGCATGTCTGATTTGATTCATGTAATCACTTTTATACGACCGGAATATTAACTAGTATGAAGCGCCTAAGCTCTATCCTTTTATCATTATCATCACCAGCTCAGCGGGGTAAAGCGGGATAAACTGTCATTATGGCATATTTATACGGCACGGGCCTTATTGTATTGAAGTCGGCTGCAAAAGACCCTCAGGGGCGCCCTTTCAGCCCCTCGGTCGGGGTCCCACGGGCGCTCGTCACGGCCCGTCAGCGTCAGGCAGCGTCCGTCTAGCTGTTGAGCGGTCTTATGTAGTTATGAATGTGATAACAAAATTAGGCTGCACATAAACTTATTTGTAAATTTACTCGAATGTGATATATTTTAAGATAATGTAACACTACGATGATAATATTGATGATGATTCTAATAATGAAAACGATTGGACGATTATTATTGTTATCTTACTACTACTACTACTACTACTACTACTACTACTACTACTACTACTACTACTACTACTACTACTACTACTACTACTACTACTACTACTACTACTACTACTACTACTACTACTACTACTACTACTACTACTACTAATAATAATTATTATTATTATTATTATTATTAGTAGTAGTATTATTATTCATGCGTTATATGATAACCTTTTGATAACAACACAAAAAACATGTACATTATTAAACGGATATATTTTGAGCAATCGCTTTGCGGTAAAACAAAACGTCGCCAAGGAGCCGTTGAAATGAAACCGGCGGCAATTAATGTTCAGACATCGACAGTCGAGATAAACTTAACCTGGTCCGACCATGTAACTTCAGTTGAGAGCCCATTAGGGACGCATGATCGAGTTGTGTCGGGGATATTTATTCGCTCATTTTAATTGTTCGACTTGTTTATTACTTATATGATTAATAAGCGAGCGTCTGTTTTACGTGCTGCCCTTTATGTTTGCAATGCAGTTCGCATATGAGTTCGGTGTAATACAGAATACGAGTCATGTACATCAAACGACTTCTTCCGACTCTATTGCGGGGGGGGGGGGGGGGTAAAACACGAGGGAACGTTGCGTACCTGACTGATGACGTCGCAGTCTGGAGCCTGGAGCGCCTTGGTGCGCCGACCCGATGTCTGGTGTACCGAGACGGCGGTACAGTCGCGGCTGATCTTGATACGCCCTATAGTTTTTAAAATAAAACTTTATTCATTAGCGTGCATTATTTCCTCATTACTCATTTAAGTGTTAAGTGGTAATATAGTTTTCGCTTTTATTTGAATGCTTTACTTACTGGTATGATGTGATCGGGACTAAGACGTTATTTCCTTTGACATCTCACAAAAAGGCGAGGTAGGTCGGCCAAACATGTCTTCATTACCCTTGTTTTACAACTAGTTTGTATGTTTACAATAATTACATTAGATAAAATGGCAAAAGAAATTGCCGAACCCATTACGAAACTTTCCGACCCTCAAAATAAAAGCTTTTACGACTTTTATTGAATCTTAATTATTTTGTTACATTATGCTGGTCGTCCACGTTGTTCCAGTCAAATCAGAAGAATATAAAATATTAACCATTAACAGACGTGCAGGGAGTGCTTTATTACATGTTTTTGTCACAAGATTCTCTAAGTTGGAGCCATACAAATGATGAACAGTTTCCAATTCCAAACTCAAAGGCCACAATGTTTAAACCATTTCTTTATACTGTTCAGGCTCTAGGTACATATCCGTACATATCCGCATGATCTATTCAGTATGTAGTTCCTTTCCGGACCGTGTAATTATACAAACTTAAAAGTAATTAATAGGCCCACTTAAGATAGCAAGAATACCGTCTCTGTTTTGAAGAGAACTCGCGTTGTGTAGTCTTAAACGAGAAAACAATTAGAGAAAACAGTTTTATGACGTTGCGAACAAAACGCTATTCTGCGTGGGAAACCCGATCCATTCGGTCTTTGTCGCCCAATGCATATTGAGAAATGGCCGGGAACCACTGGGCCGGAACCGGCAGTTAGTTCCCCGGTCCTGTCGTCACCCGTCTTGAAACAAACCGACCCCCGGCTGCCGTTATTGCATATCTCGATGATCAAGTTTCAGTGTTTTAGAATCAGTTTTATTCGTATGAACACATGCTTGAAAACAATTGGTTTGGAGTTAAGTTACAAACACTCTGTGTGTCTGCTTGCTAAGTATTTTTCTCAAGTAGTTATTGAGTATTTGTCAGTAACGGCTCTGTTACTAGTGTATTTTTGTTTCTTCCTAATTGTTTCTAAACGTTTTAAGTGTTTAAAACAAGACGCGCGCTCTGATGTATACATGTTTGCACGTATGTAAATGTCGAGTCGTTAAAAAGTTGAGAACGTCGCCGGTTTTCGTTGAACGTAATAAATCACGCCCCTGACGTCTGAATCGAGCCCCAGGCGGAAAACGTTTTGCGATGAACCAGACGTTACGGCAGCGGTGTTCGCGTTTTACAACCGTTACGGAGACGTTTGTCTCCAACTGCGGTCGGTGATCACTACTGACGCCTACGTTGAGCACATGTTGGTCTTTTCACCGCTTCTGTTTATAAAACAATAAGTATTACTCATGTATTTTATCTGCTTGATCTAGCCAATATGTATAAAACGGTCTGGGAAAACGGGGCTTAATGCATATGCGTAAAGGCTAGTCCGTAAAGGCTAGTCCGCAGTCCGCACAGGCTTACTATAGACGACATTTCTGCCTTAATTAGCTGTTTCTTAGACTTATTTTTGAAACATATATAAAAGTTGCAATGATATTTGTAGAAGAAATATGTAATGTCAATTTTGTGTCAGAGTTGAACATATATCGGCGTGTATTATACATGCACTTGTTAAAAAGATTTACTATCCCTCTCAAATACATTCTGTTGCAAAGGTTTCACTCGTTATCTAGATCTGGTCAAGTTTAAAACATGGCGACCGTTTAATTGTAATATTTACGAACAATTGTAACGATGCTCTGCTCTGTTGATGCCCGTGCTATATTGCGCACTTTTATGCTGATGTTTACATTGATAACACTGGGTCCCCGCCCTAGTCATTTTTACTGCTCACTCATCCAGCCGGTCACACAGCCCCCCCCCCCCCCATCACTCCCGGACTATATGAACATGTACTTAAGACTTAACCTCCCACTTGATTGATATCCACTCAGCGTTTATTCTTTCTAAGTGACTAGACGATATTAACAGAGTGGTTTCCGTGTACGGCTCGGCGCGATGGCGCCTATACAAGTGTTTAAATGTCCGATCTCCTCTCAATCGCCAGCACGTTCACTGACTGCAACCACAGATACGTTGACATGTGTGAATGCTCGCTATTTCCCGGGAAGTGTCCTATGACAATGACCACAGAAAATAGCTATCACGATGTGCAATAACTATATATTTCTTGTTCTTTAAAATGACTTTTTAGTCCCCTACCGGTTTCACCGGAGGGGACTTATGGTTTTGTCTCCGTCCGTCCGTCACACTTTTCTGGATCCTGCGATAACTTTAAAAGTTCTTAATATTTTTTCATGAAACTTGGAACATGGGTAGATGGCAATAGGACATTATGCACGTCATTCATTTCGTTCCTACGTCAAAAATTCTGGTTGCTATGGCAACAAATAGACTAGAAATACTGCTGAAAATGGTGGTTTTTCTGGATCCTGCGATAACTTTTAAAGTTCTTAATATTTGTTCATGAAACTTTAAACATGGATAGATGGCAATATGGACATTATGCACGTCATTTCATTTCGTTCCGACGTAAAAATTATGGCTGCTATGGCAACAAATAGACTAGACATACTACTGAAAATGGTTGTTTTCTGGATCCTGCGATAACTTTTAAAGTTCTTCATATTTTTTTATGTAACTTAAAACATGGATAGATGGCAATATGGGCATTATGCACGTCATTTCATTTCGTTCATACGTTAAAAACTCTGGTTGCTATGGCAACAAATAAACTAGAAATACTGCTGAAAATAGTTGTTTTTCTGGTTCCTGCGATAACTTTTAAAGTTCTTAATGTTTTTTCATGAAACTTGAAACATTGATAGATGGCAATATGGACATTATGCACGTCATTTCATTTCGTTCCGACGTAAACAAATCTGGTTGCTATGGAAACAAATAGACTAGACATACTGCTGAAAATGGTGGTTTTCTGAATCCCGCGATAACTTTTAAAGTTCTTAATATTTTTTCATGAAACTTGAAACATAGATAGATGGCAATATGGACATTATGCACGTCATTTCATTTTGTTCCTAAATAAAAAAATTTGGTTGCTATTTCTGACAATGGTGGAGCCGGTAGGGGACTTACATTGCTTGACAATAGTCTTGTTTTTACTGTCAAGATTTTTTCCTGCTTTTCATTCAAATCGCATGGATTTGTAAACGCAGGTTTGAGGTCTTCGTATAAGAGCCTCGTTCTGGGAAAACTGGGCTTAATGCATGTGCGTAATGTGTTGTGCGAAACAAGCCATCGCAATTGACACAGGCTTAAAGAGACGACAATTTCAGCATAAACTTTATTGTGTTCCTTAAGATATTTTTCAAACGAAAACTTCCATATAACCGGAACGTGTCGTCCCTGATTAGCCAGTGTGGACTACACAAACTATTGCGGCGACAATTTACGCACATTCATAAAGTCCAGTTTGGCAGTGATATTTTTGGGGCTGTTATGACCATTAATGTAACATACTGTTTTTTTATCTGAACGAAAAGTGAGAATTTCTTATTTATCTTTCAGTGTAAATGTAATTACAATGTATGCGGATAAAAACGCTATTTACATGTAGGTAGGAAATCTTTGGTACAAAGGCTGTTCTTAAAGAAAGAATGTAATGTGACCGATTTGACGGGCCGTAAAGACGATAAGATCTATCAGGAAGCGGATTGGACTAAACCATGCGGCGGTGATTGTCTCTAACATAAATACGAGTGGCCAGCGCTGGAGGCCGCGAGGTGGCGCCACAAGATGCCTGCGGGTGGGGATTAGCGGAACTTGTTTAGCTCTACATAAGTAGATACAGATCAAGAGACTTATGGTGAAATCAAGAGGGGATTATTTTAAAGGAAGATTAGATTTTGTTCACTTATTGTCGTTCGGTCGATTTATACGGATGACCTGATCAAGTCGCCAAATCGTCGCGACAGTATTTAACGCCGGTATTTTTGTTGTTATGATATAAGTGGCTGTAAATTCAAAGCGCGATGACCCTACAGCGTGTCCGGATTGGACAATCAGTGTACGACATCACCCCACCCCTGCACAGCTGTTTGACTGGGGACTGGGGGACGTAGCTAAAAACGTCATAACTAAAATGCATGTATGTTCGTGTTTACATACTAGTAATTATAGTGTTTATATATTGCGGCCTGTTATTGTTTAACCACGTTTAATAATAATTCCGCTATTTAAAATCATCACAACAGACGCGGCAGATTCCGCTCAAGAGCTCATGGAAGTAACGAGATGTGGCTGTTGTTAAAGGCAATTTGCGACTGTAAGCCATTTCACGGGAATTTTCACTTTCCACCGAACTTCGACAAAAGGCGCGCCGGTAGCCGCTCCATTGATATTGTCGGCTGCGTGTTGCATTCCTAGACAAACAGATGGGTTCTCACCGGAGTCATTACAGTCGAACGAGAACTTGACTTTAATTCCGCGGTAATTTGACGGTAATTTGTATCTAACTCGAAACAAGTGCTCTGTTTGCATCACGTTGCTTACATAACCCGGGGAAACGCTTTCCCATCATTGGGGTTGATATAGAGCGAAATGTTATCACTTGTAAGACTTGCTTTCACAATTATTATAATTTTCAACAATTTTACGTGGTTTCGTGTAACGCTCTGGCTTCCCAACCCAGCGGTCGCAGGTTTGACAGTCCGCTTTCACATAATATACTCCATCGGAGCCTCACTCTGGTAAAACAGGGCTTAATGCGTGTGCGTAAGGTGTCATCCCAGATTAGCCTGTGCAGTCCGCGATACTTTCCGCTTTTATTGTATTTTTATGTCCCCCACTATAGTAGTGGGGGACATATTGTTTTTGCCCTCTCTGTTGGTCTGTTGGTCTGTCTGTCTGTTTGCGCCAACTTTAACATTTTGCAATAACTTTTGCTATATTGAAGATAGCAACTTCATATTTGGCATGCATGTGTATCTCATGAAGCTGCACATTTCGAGTGGTGAAAGGTCAAGGTCATCCTTCAAGGTCAGAGGTCAAATATATGTGGCCCAAATCGCTTATTTTATGAATACTTTTGCAATATTGAAGATAGCAACTTGATATTTGGCATGCATGTGTATCTCATGGAGCTGCACATTTTGAGTGGTGAAAGGTCAAGGTCATCCTTCACAAGGTCAAGGTCATCCTACAATGTCAAACATCATATAGGGGGACATTGTGTTTCACAAACACATCTTGTTCGTTTTAAGGAAGTCTCTTCTAAACGAAAATCCAGTTTTTGACTTCACAGGCTAACCTGGGACGACATTTTACGCACATGCATAACGTCCAGTTTCTAAGTCAGATGGTCAGGCTCAACTCTGCTCTGAGGGCGATATTCATACATAGGAGAATTCAGAATTTTCACTCGATAAATTGTATACTATACACGCAAAACACTGCCTTGCGGACTGCCCCTTTTTGGCAGGGACTGCTGATAGACACAATGCAAATCTGTAACAGCCGGCGATTCGTAAATGTTAACATCTGTAAAATACAATTTATTGAGTTGCCTGTTCATTGACAGAAAAATGATCTCGATTTCCTCTGATAAATAATTCACTGCCCATGCAAAATTTAGCAGATTTTTTTCTTGTTGAAACTTACACCGTGTAATTGCGTCCCATTGAAAACACCGCAGTGCAGAACAATTATTGTGCGAATAGTATTTCTGACGGCGCACCGATGCTTCGGATTTTAAAATGGAAGGTGCTAAGCGGCAGTTGTAACGCTAGCTCGCCGGGGATTCCGCGTAATTCAAGCCTGATAGATGGCGCGTCCCGCGGCGCGGCGCCCGCCGTTACTCCGGCACGGATTTGATGTCGGCGGCTTCGTTTCGCAGTTTCACATTGCAATAAAAAACGTGTACATGTGGTGTCGTATGTTAACGAATGTCATCCCGGTAATTTCATATCATACGTGAACATTAAATACGTTTTTAGTGATGACATATAAAGTCATATTGAATTGGTCAATCTCGTTTTTTAAAATTCTATTGTGACCTATGATAGTGATGTCTGCACGAAATCTCGACGCGAAACTTGTGCATTTTTCCGTTCTCAGGAATATAATTAGTCTTGAGGCCCAAACTTTCTATCATGGCATCAGCATTGGAAATGTTGAGATCAGACAGGTTCTAGACTAATTGATCGAAATGGCACTTGACTCTGGGATACTGTAAAATTGTCCAAACAATTTGACGACGACTTTCCCCATAGTGAATTGAGGATTTCTTTTCTAACGAGGGACAACCGTCATAAAAACTCACAATTATGGAAAATGTTTAGTTCTAAAATGATCATAAATGTAAATAAAATCACCCAATTTGATTCGACAGTTTGGATTTTATTTATTTTTGATCTACCATGATTTCGTTTGTTTAATGGTGATTTTTGTCTAAGGAGTCCCATTTATTTAACTGCCGTCTGGCGACTTCGTTGTCGTTTCTCGGTTAGCTGTCTTATAATGTCGGCTGTTCTTGATTCCCCGTAGATCCTGGCGTCAATTCTCACCCAGACCTCGCGGTACCGTGTGTGGTTCCGCGGCCACTCAATTAAAGCCGGCAGTTGGCGTTCTAAGAACCGCGTGTGTCGTTGATTGACCGTTAACGACCGCCCAGGCCGCTCCAAGCATCTTAAGCCGCTGGACCGGGCAGTCTGAGAGAGAGCGGAGATTATTTATAGGGTCCCGGAATTGCTGCAATAAATGATAAATCTGCCACTTGGGGAAACTAATGTACGAATAATGCGGAAGTCGGCGCCAAATAAAAATCCTTAGAATCGCCGTGGAGTCGTTATTGACGGCCGTTAGCCTATTTTATGGTGTAGGGCTAACAGACGCTCGGATATGGCAAAGGGCTAAAATCTCTAAGTGACACAATGCAAGCAGCATTCCAGAATAATAATATGAATGTATGGGCAAGTCTTTAATCGAACATGTAAAAATGTATCGAGGTGGATTGAGAACTGTGTATTGTATTGCATATTATAGCATAAACAAAATGGGAGTACAACATACATCGAAAGGCTGATTTCACTGTTTTGTCAAAAGAATTGGGTCTCGCTTTAGAAAAACTGGGCTTAATGCATGTGCTCTAGGGTGTCCACCCAGATACGTTTGTTCAGCCCACAGAAGACCACCCCTTTAAACGAAAAGTTATTAAAGTGGAAAGTCCGTCCCTGATTAGCCTGTGCGGACTGCGGTCACTGATTAGCCTGTGCGGACTTCGGTATTGCTATCTTGGACAACGTTTTTACGCCAATCCATTAAGCCTCCGTTTCTCAAAGCGCGGCACAATCATAGGACCACTAAGTGCTGTGGCACAATCATGGGACCACTTAGTGCTGTGGCACAATCATGGGACCACTAAGTGCTTTGGCACAATCATGGGACCACTAAGTGCTATGGCACAATCATGGGACCACTAAGTGCTTTGGCACAATCATGGGACCACTAAGTGCTTTGGCACAATCATGGGACCACTAAGTGCTTTGGCACAATCATGGGACCACTAAGTGCTGACGAAAATTTCAGTTCAAAATGTTCGACATGGCGCTATCGCTGGTAAATATATTATCTAAACACCGGTTCGGGTATACGCTGTACACAAGCCTTGTTCGCAACGTTTTACAGCCATTAATTTCGCATCACACTGCGCGCACGAGATTCCGGGAAAATGGAGCCATTAAACCTATGTAATATTTGACTGAAAGCGAGACGGAATAAAAGATGAGACCGATAGACCTAGGCCGAGCTTTTCCTCGCTCGTAAATTATCGCAATGATTAAATAGCAGCACTGCGAGAAAGTTGGCCGCACGTTCAATAATATGAGCCGCGTTTTGAGACAACTGGGCTTAATGCATGTGCGTAAAGTGTCGTCCCAGATTAGCATGTGCAATCCGCACAGGCTAATTAGGGGCGACACTTTCGGCTTTTATGGTATTTTTAGATTCAAGGAAGTTTCTCATTACCAAAAATAAAGTTTAGGCGGAAAGTGTCGACCCTGATTAGCCTGTGCAGACTAAATAGGCTTATCTGGGACGACACTTTACGCACATGCATTAAGCCGAGTTTTCTCAGAACAAGTGTCATATAAGCCGCATTGAGAGAAAACTGGGCTTAAAGCATGTGCGTTAATTGTCGGCACTTTACGCTTGAACATTAAGCCCTGTGTTTGCATAACGAGGCAAGGGCAAATGTTTGTCGTCCGTGATGTCTCCATTTTGATTTCAGGGACTGTATTAAGTCTCCGTGTTTTTCTGTCCTTGTTACAAATGAAATAGTGGACCCCTTACAATTTCGTTGCAAGTTTGCATCAATTGTTTTTATGGAATAATATGTCAACAGCCACTTCTATAAAATTGTTGAGATTAAAGTGTCCGTGGAAAATTATCATTATATTAAAATATCCAGAGACTTAGCTAAATATATGGGCAGTACTGCGATAAAATTTATAATATTGGTAATACATAATTACGATATAATATGACAGTGGTATTATTTCAAGGAAACTTTCAATACTTTCATTAAAAGCCATTTATGCCTAGCGTCTAGAAAAAGGCCTTGGCAAACAGCGTAGACCCAGATGAGACGCCGCATTATATCTAGAAATTGTCTTAATGTAGAAATAAATATACTAGACATCCCTAATTTTGGAAATAAATTGATCCAATTTAGAAGGATGGGAGAGTCCAACAGGCATAAATGGGTTAACAAAAGTTAGTGCTACATCGACTTTGCGGAGAGGCATATGGCATCTCGTGCACGATGAATTGACTAGAGACTTATTATCGAGAAATCCTGTTAATTATGGATGTCAAATATAATTGTGCTGCTCAATGTTCCGCGCAGTGTCTGCGCCCCGCTCCCGGGCGTTGAACAGACCGATGGCGACCGTCGATAATTTTCTCCCGATGTCGGTCCGCAGGCAGAGTTCACTCGCAGCGCCGCCCTAGAAAATTAGGAAATTGTCAATTACCATTCGGTCGGCGGCTTTCACCGTACATATTAGATTAACTCTCCCGACTTGGTGTACCGCGTGAGATAATAAAATAATGAAATAATCATAAAGCGCCGTGTTGTCGTTAAGTTTAAGCGGTAGAAGAACAATTGTCTGGTGATTATGTAAATCAGAGACAACAGACGCTTGGTGAGGCCATTCTAACGAAATATTGATGAGCGTCTGGTTAAGATAGCTCGGCGTCACAAGATGTCCTGCGGGAACGGGTGATTGTTGTTGACAGTTGTCCTGCGGGACCGGGTGATTGTTGTTGACAGAAGCGGTCATATTTCTACTTGAAAAAAAAATACATAGATATTTCAGTTCAATACTGCGCTGACTACGACGTTACTGTCTCTGATGTACTACTGATACACGTTCTGGGGAAACTGAATGTAATGCATGTGCGTATATTGTCGTTTCATGTTTGCCTGTGCAGTCCGCACAGTCTAATCAGAGACGTCACTTTCCGCCTAGACTGGATTTGCTCTAAAAGGATACTCCCTTTACAAATCAATAGTAGGGAAATGCGTCCTACCTGATTAGCATGTACGGATTTAATTCTAGAATCAAACGCGTGCGACGTTTTCCGTTCTCAGAAATATAACTAATGGTCCAGTCACGGCATCAGTATTGGAAATTGTTGAGACCAGGCGGGTCGTAGACTAATTGACTCCGGGATAGTGTTAATGGTCCAGACAAATCGGCGACGACTTCCCCACATAGCGAATTCAATGTATAGTCGGATACAAGCTCATAATTAAAAAAATATGCAGTTTAACAAATTAATAAATTATATACATTTAAATAAAATGATGCATAATTAAAGGTATACACATGTACTTTAAAACGGTTACTTGAAAAATTAAGGGACAATCTGTGTACAGTATTTTCTATAAGACACGACTTACACCGAATAGTTGTCCTTCCGACAGCGTGATAACTGCGCAGTACGGCAATGTTCTTCCTAGGGTACCATAACACATGACCTCAATCATCGAGGTTATAATTTAATTTTCATTAATACTGAGGTAACATAAGAGCCTTTATGAATATTAATGATCCCAATGGCGAACACAAAAAATAGTGAAATATTGTTTGTACGTCGGGATAAGTAGAGTTCCGAATACGGTCTATTAACAAACGCGCACAGGAATATTACCGCCATCTTCGTCTTCTTTCAGGGGAGATTCGCTGTTACTGCAACGAAGGCAAATGCGTCACCTCCAGCTATATGTGCAAGTCCCAGCTCGGAATGTGCTTTACCCACACGAAGGTCAAAGACGGGGTAAAATCCATCGTTTCCGGTTGCGCCGATTCGCTTCAGGAGGAGCCGCGTATGAGGACGTGCGTTGGGAGCGGCATCGTGGAAGCGGCTGGAAATGAGACCCAAGGCGACGACGGGGGACCGGAAATCGAGCTTCACGACGCTGATAAAGTCGAGAGACAGGACGCCGTTTCCGGCGACACCGACGCGCAATCTGACGCGCCGGAAGTCGGTCTCACGTGCTGTACGCTTGACATGTGCAACTATCGAGACAGTAACGAGATCACGATAACGATAGGATCTAACCCGAACGACAAAGGTTAGTAATAAACAATTTATATATTTTTGTTTTCTATTACTATGTTTTGGGTTTTGAAGTTTGCGACTAAGCGACGCTGTCAATGACTTTGTAATTACTAATAATTATAAATAACGTGTGCTAATGAGCTGTAATATAAGCGCTTGTAAGTATGCGGTTTCCGCCGGCAGAAGTACTTCTAAGCGTTGAACAAGACGCCGAGACGGCGGGTCGCGTGGCGGTCCTTGTATATGAGACGTTTACAATCCTTCTAAACACGAAACAAATGTCGCCAATAATAAAACATGCAAGTGTACGACGATGTACACACACGTCTAGCGTAGCAACTGGTTTTTGCTCGTAAACATGATTTATTTCTCCGCCAATTTGTCTGTGAAGTCATGTTTTAGTGCGGGTCGCTCTTGATAAAGGCAGGTTTCGAAGAGGCTGTTTTCGCGCAGCGCCAATGCGCCGACGACTGATTCTCCGCTCTTGAAGATAGTGGAACCAGTCTGCCTCTGAGGCGACACTCCACTATGTTGCGACCTTGTGAATTAGCGATCACGGCTGGTCCTTTGAAGTTGATTATAAATCTATTATAACGAACTTATCACGGGACGAGTTGATTAATGAGCAGAGAGATGTTTGAGGGATGGGAAACAATCGAACCGAGCTATTTTGATTCAAGGCGGCGTACAAATCAGAAATATTTCCAAGAAAACGTATTCGTCATGAATTCTCAGCTTATGTCGCACTTTTTTATTTATTTGATAACATGTTTGTCATTTATTGCGTTTGTGTAACAATACTGTTTGTTTCAATGGCGCCTATATATTGGGGGGTAAATTTCGAGATGAATTTAAAAGGAAAATGTATAAGGAACGTAATGCTTAAATTGGGACATAATTGACCAACAAGATTGCATGTGCTTAAAATGTTGTCCCAGATAAGCCTGTGCGGATTGCACAGACTTATCTGGGATGACTTTTAACTCAAAATCATAAGGCTCCGTTTTCCCATGGCCAGGTTCTAATATGTGATAAGCCCCTTCTTCAAAGATTCATTGAGTCGTGTTCTGATACAACTGGGCATAATGCATGTGCGTAAAATGTCGTCTCAGATTAGCCTGTGCAGTCCACACAGGCTTATAAGGAACGACACTTTCCGCTTGTATGACATTTTTCGTTAAAAATTAAGTCTTTTCTACACGAAAATCCAGTAAAGGCGGAAAGTGTCGTCCCTGATCAGACTGATTAGCCTGCGCGGACTGCACAGGCTTATCTGGGACGACACTTTACGCACATGCATTATGCCCAGTTTTCTCAGAACACGACTCATATGTATTAAGCCCCTTTTTCAGAACAATTCATTGATCGAGAGTGAACAACCAAGCCCAAAAAGTTTGCGACAAGTCCTACCCCAGAATTCATGCTTTTTATTACGATACTTATCTACTACACTACAATATCGCATTTACTCCTGTCAGATACAGCATCGCGAGCCCCAATTTTTTGACCTCGGGCGCTAGGGTGGCGCTTCTTACATTAGGTGGCCCCGCAAATGGGCGCAGCGTTCGGCGATGTTTACCTTTTTCCGTCAGACACGAGTCGTCCCGGCGCAAACAAACCGGTAAACAAACTCGAGTCTTAATGGAGTGCTCAGGATCTGTTCCGTATTCAAGCCGACGTTAAGGCCTTTCTGTTTTATTGTTTGGTTCATTGGGAAATTAACTTTTAAAAATTTGACAACAATTAAAAAGTATTACGATTCAATAAAAATAACATCATTTGCTCACCAAAGGATATTTAACATCAAGTCTAAGACAAAGTCATTAAAGACAAGCGAGTCAACAACAACAAAAAATCCATCAATAACGTTATTTGAACATCTTTAAATGTGCAAATTAAAAACCATATGTCTTGTCGTTTTATATTCACAACTTTGCTCTAAATTGAGCCGCGTTTTGAGAAAACTGTCTTAATGCATGTGCCTAAAGTGTCATCCCAGATTAGCCTGTGCAGTTCGCACAGGCTAATCAGGGACGACGCTTTCCGCTATTTTGGTATTTTTAGTTTCATGGGAGTCGCTTCTTACCGGAAATCAAGTTAGGTGGAAAGTGTCCTCCCTGCAGACTACACAGGCTAATTTGGGATGGCACTCTACGCACATGCATTAAGCCCAGTTTTCTCAGAACAACGCTCAATTATATTCAAAGTCGGCGAGAAATTTTAAATTAAGTTCCCAACTGTTTTTTCACTTTCATTTATTTTGTTCAAACATTATGCGGTAAGGATTCCCGTAAAACCAAGAGCAAAAACGGTCGGCCTTAATGTATATCCATTAAAACAGAGCGGCTCTAAGGACAGTCTCTGTTTGATTTATAAGTCTGTAACGGACGAATTTATCTTCCATACCGTCTTTGCACAATTTAGAAAGTCCTCGAGTGTTTACACACTCCATTCCCCGCTCATCATTTGGCTATAAAGTAAATTTGTGACTCAATTTTTGCTTTGACACGATGGAATGCGCAGATAAGAGCGTTTATTCGGGGATTAGCGGGTCAAGGGAACTAATTCGATGCCATTTAACTTCGCGGTGATGACGGTCGATTACTCGTGTGCGTGTCCAACAGACGAGCCTCGCTCTGGGAAAACCGGGCTTAATGCATATGCGTTAAGTGTCGCCCCAGATCAGCCTGTGCAGTACGAACAATCCTATCCTTTGCTGTACTCTCAGAACCTTTCCATTATGTCGACATTACGTAAAACAGTATAAACACAGGCGTACAATAGTCGCAGTTTCATAGTATGACAATTAAACTTTTCACATCGAGTCACTTGAAAGTTCGCTTCACTGGTTTTAATAATAATGGTACAGTTTTCGAAATTACAGAATAAAATACATGATACAATTTTCTCCAGTAAGTTGTTTGGAATGTCAACGAAATGTCATCGGAACGATATCTTTCATATTTACTTGAATAAAGTCTGCATTTATCACTGTCTCGCGCGGTCTTTCATTAAATGACTTCTCTTTCAATAATGAGTTTTAAATGAGCTGACGGCAATCTGCGGCTACGAGATGATGGAAGATAAAGCACCGCTGTGATGGTTAGAATGGGCTGGCGCGGTGGGGAAAATGGGAAAACACAACCCGCGCTTTATCTCTACATCGGACCTATCAAGGCTTCCGCGTTAATCGGACCATCTATTAAAATTAAAGGGAATGCTGTTAGTTTTGTCGTAAAGAGTAAAACATTTGTGATTGAATATTAATTTTAAAAAAGCAAGTTTACCTTTGACATTGCAACTTGCATATATAATGAAGTCCAAATTTTGCAGCTGTCGGACCCGACCACTAAAATTAATGAAGTATATATTTGTTTAAGTCGTCAAAACTCCGAAATTTTCTTTGTTCATAAACAATCACCAATACGTAACCTCACATCAGTGTTCTCCCTCGTGTCCATCTGTTGATACAAGGGGTTAATGCTAAGAGCTCCATATTCTCATTTGAGTCTCGCTCTGGGAAAACGGGGTTTAATGCATTTGCGTAAAGTGTCGCCCTAGATTTGCCTGTGTAGTTTGCACAGGCTTTTCAGAGAGGACACATGTCACGTTAACTTGATTGTCAACTTGATTGACAGTTAAACTTGATTTAACTGTGTGCGGACTACACAGGCTAATCTGGGATAACACTTTACGAACATGCATTAAGCCCAGTTTTCTCAGAACGCAAATGATCTAAAATGTTATATGACTGTGAATTCTTAATTTGCAATCATTTTTTCATCGGGACCTGCTAATGTTGTTTGATTATAACAAAAACTGTGAAATGCAAGCTAATTGTGCGCCGTCATCGTTACTTGGTCCCGCTGCATCGGTTATGAGGTAAAAAACGAACTAGCATCCGAAGGTAACGCGTCAATTAATGTGGCGATGTCGCACGCAGATGTCGACACCACGGCGTCACTTGTTTATCAGTTGATTTAGGCAATTGTTTTATGTTTTTTAATCATCTTCTTTTATGAGCTTTTGACGTTCTGTTTTGTTTATTATAAAAAGTAAAAAATAACATAACATATATGTTTTTTCTAACTTTGGACTATTAGTATATTCATTCATTTCCAGGAGGAGGTAGCGTCTCATCGCGGCGAACGGAGACCGGAAGTAAGACACCCAAGGATCTCTGGTTCAAGGCTGCCGTGATTGCCGTCCCTATTGCCGGTGGCTTCATCCTGATCCTGCTGGTGCTTCTCGCAGTGCGCATGCTCAGAACCGACTCCCGGCAACACAAGCGGCTGATCCAAATCCGGCGGGAGCGGAGTCTCAACAAAGCGCAGCTTTACGTCGCGGATCATTTTATCGATCGAGAAAAAGAGAAACACCTGTTAGAATCGGCCCCGGATGTTCGGTGTGATAGCAACCCCCCATGTGATACTAACTCTAAACTGACCAATGGGCACGCGGTCAGTGACGGTCAAGGGAACGCTCGGACCGCCGCGGTTCATAGTCACAGCAGTGCCAAACGAGAACAAACTCATAGCCATTCCTCGCAGACGACATCGAAAAGCCATCGAAGTCATCATCATCATCATAGAGACCATAGTCATCAACATTATAAACAATGCAGCCCGAAGTTAACAACGCATAAAGACGGGCATACGTATGAACAGATTGTGTCGCCCAGTATCGACACGAGTCCGTGCGAACAAAATTCCGGAGATATTCGGACTTCTCCGTGTTCTTCCGTGATAATGTTCGGCAAGTCTAACGAAGCCGACATGGGTGGAGTAGGGTGCTCGAAATTAGGATAGTTGTGTACATGTGGAAACTTTAAAGGTCGCAATCTAAATGGTGCATATTATTTGAAAAAAAGATTGAAAAAAAGAAAACACGTGATTTGGATAGTGTCGACTGCCGTATTTATTGCTGATTGGAGGACAGAATCTTATATTCCCCAAAATAACCTTTGCACATTTCTTTGTTTCGCAAGTGGTTGTCGCCACTCTAAAAACAGTTACACTTTGAGTATGTGAACATTCGAGTCGGGCATAGTCTGGTCGTTTGAAATATTGTTCGTTTTTAAACGCGAGTTCAAACGTGTTGATACCTTCATTATGTGAACAAAAGCACATGTATACGATTGTTCTATCTTCATCGCACGATGTGTTATTATATGAGATGCGCTCTGAGAAAATGGGGTTTAATGAATGTGCGTAAAGTGTCGTCCCAGATAAACCTTTGCAGTAATCACTGGCTAATCAGGGACGACATTTTCCGCGTGTATTGTCATTTTTGTTTAAATGAAGACTCTTCTGACAAAAATCCAGTTTAGGTGGAAAGTGTCGTCCCGGGGACCACACATTACGACATGCATTAAACCCCCTTTACACAGAGCGCGACTCATATGCATATGTCATCTTTGTGAACATTTTGTAATTATATAATTGTGATGTTGGTACTAACATATTTACTATGCAGAACTGAAGTTAAGATAGGAACGTGGACCCGTATTCAAAAACATCAGATAGAATTGTCTTTGTCAAAACTTTCAATATTTCATTTTGAAAACGGCAATGCATTATTATTCATTGTTTATCCTATGTAATTTTATGTTCATAAACATGACTTATTATTAAATCATCAAGAAAATTCGTCACTAACACAAATGACTTGAGACTTGAACATTTTTCTTACAATAGCTAAGATGTTTTTAAATACTTGATCCAAACCTTGATATGTACTGACCACAATTTCTCATCACATACAGTCGTCAGCATTATACAAATGTATGTTGTTGTTGTTCGTGCGGACGTGCGCACGGACGTCTCTGCTTTCTAGTCTTTATGCTCGTGTGTTACATACCCCGGTCCCACTCCATATACTTGCTCGAGACGGTGGAACAATGTTCGACTCATTGCTCTAATTAATAGCGTAAAAAGACATACAATAGTTGTGAAATTGCGAACTATAAATTTACTATTTATTTTTAAAAAATGACAGGTTTATATTTTTGTCGCTATGTGTTTCCTTCCCAAATCCTTTATTCATTGAAGAGTTGGTATTTTGATAAATCAATTAATTCGTTCCTTTGTCTAATTGTTCTTTTCCTGTTTTACTTTCATGACCTCAGCACTGGCTCTACCCTGAAAATGGACTCGAAGTTGTCTCAGTTTATATTGTATTGGCAATTATAATCAATAAATGTAGTTGTAATTATCTTAACAACGTTATCAGTCCAAATTAATAGTGTTTGGTTGTAATATTTTCAAAGAAAAGACAATCAACTCAATCAGATTATTTACCTAATTGTAGTAGTTGTTTGGGTAAATACATTTCTAATTATATTAATTTAGTACAAAACTGTTATGGAATGCAACGCAATATGAATGCTATGCAAATGATTTTTTTTAATCACTTTCGAAATAAGTCAAACTTGAGCGGGTGGGGTATTTAATGATGTTTGATTCATGTCATATGCCAGGGCGTGGTACAGATTCGATAAAATCGATTTGTTGACATATGTGTTTTATATATGAACGTTGTAAATGTTATCATGTACTATGTTAATATATTTATTTCTATGACAATGAATAAAATGTTATTTCTTAGTTGATTCTTCCTTGTTTGTCACGTGAAGTATTTTGGCAAATTAAATGGATCGGTTTATAGATTGACGTTTTACTATAGCACATTTCTTGTTACTACCTTTAAACATTTTTAGACGTCGTGAATTTAAAGAATCCTAAACCATTCGAATAACTAAGGTCAAGCATTCAATTTCCGGTAAAATTAATTAAATTTATTGTATATTATATTTCAAACATCATGGTATTGTAAATAAATCGTTTTGGTTACTTTTTCAAAAATACAAAAATTTGCGAACAAGTCCATTTAAGGTTAAAGACGCTTCTTTTCAGATATTATCATATTAAACTTTCAACAACTTTCCTAAACACCATCATCGCCCGTACCTGGCCATTAAGTGACTAATTTCGTCAAGCGCGGGGCCACTTAAAATTCCCGGCTTATCAGTAGTTTACCTATTGTTTGTCCCCGCTGAGTGCGCTTCCCACGGTCGAGGTCAGCCGATCCAAGTTCTCGAGTGTTTGAACACGCGCACAGCTTGAAACGAAGAGACTTTTGGGCAGATAAGAGACTGAACGATTTTGCGTTAGAAACTTTAAAGCCAAATATGTATATGCATTTGAAGACAGCATCCATAGCAGATATATCTTGACTGATTTCTGCCATATAAATCTGGTATCGTGGCGGTTCGGAAGATGGTCTCCAACTCGGTAAAAAAACACGAACAAATATACCCATCAGAACGACAAATAGCGGACCAATACAACAATCACTACACGTGTCGCCCTTTTTGTCGTTGTAGAGGGCATATTTGTAGTTCTGGCGTTTTGTCGTGTGAGCGACTTTTCAACCCGCCGACACGAGAGAACGATACATATACCCGAGAGGGCGACAAATGGGCGTCATACGAACCTTACGACAGTCGTACTTTGTCGTATTAGCGGGTATATTTATCGTTTTTGTGTGGTATCGTGATGTCGACATTCCAACTCATCAACACTTTAGCACGTCAGTGTTGTATACAAATTTGGTCGGTGCTCATAATTACGTACCGGCGGTTGTTTGCTTGTAAAAATACCTAGTCAACACGTTAGAGCGACAGTGTTGTATTCGTTGGTGCTCGTAATTACGTACCGTTGGTTGTTTGCTTGTAAAAAAAAAACTGTTTCACGCAATCTGTTAACTGGTCTCATAACGTTTTAGATGTTTTGTTTAAATAATGTAATGGCTCAAATTGTAAATATTGATAGCCATGAAAGCTATATCAATCAAATATATTGTAAACAACATCAGTTTTAATCAGTTTAAATACACGTTTTATCTCGCTCATTTTAATGTTTAATGTGTAGTTTTTAAGTCCGCTTAAAAACGGGCGAGTAAAGCTATATTATAGAATAATGCACTCGGCGACCAATATCCACGTGGGCATCGCTCTGGGAAAATGGGGCTTAATGCAGGCGATTATCCATTGTTATGTAATTTTTCGTTTAATCGAAGTCTCTTCTTAGCGACAGTCTAGCTTAGGCGGAAAGTTTCCTCCCTGATTTGCCTGTGCGGACTGCAGAAGTTAATCTGTGGCGTCACTTTGAACAGATGTCTTAAGTCCCGTTTTCTCACAACGAGGTTTACCTCTTTATGTTTAGAATATTTGTATCGATTGCAGCGGCAATTTATGACCATCGGACGGAGCGATGGTTTTAAGACTTGTTCGTTGGGTTTTGGGGGAAAACGTAGCAATATTATAATACAGTCAATGCCTTGAATACAAGGTCTTGACAAGGAAATTACGCATCGTGTTTTTGACAGCAAGCACTTGAAATTAAAGCTCAGTCAAATCATATACAGACTGATCAGTGATTACAGTAATTACTTGCAAGACAACATAACAAATGTCGATGTTATCAATTTGTTGCCTTATGCAGCGTTTTCGTCATTATACGTATTTATGTAATTTCTTTTTTTTCGCAGTTAATTGCAGCCACTGTTCAATGTATTTTATCATTATTGTCAAATTTATCAGCGTGTAGCGATTTACCAGTTTGTTTACTGGATTTTAAAGGATAATGCCACCGTTTGGTCGAGACGTTTAAGGGACGTTATGTTTCTTTACTCGTTCAGGATCGCGTTTCCCGTCCCGCCTGGCGGGAACAGATGATGTATTGGGAATCGAGGTTAATTATATACAGAGTCATGCTTACAGATATTTAAAAATAAGATTTGTAAATATTTTAAATATCATTCTAAGCAATTTTTCACGTTATATATTGTTCACGTGCGATAGTTTACCTAACAAGAAATGTTCCGTTGACGGTAGTTCCGGTCGCTGACGGTTGCGGGAGGGTGGGGCAGGAGCGGGAGGGGGTTTAGGTCACGTGAACAGTACGACTGATTCTCCGACTATAATCACGCGCGGCGTGGAGGACAGCGTAAATCGGAGAATCACCGGGAACCAATTACATAATACATCTATGGAAGAGCTATCAAGAGTCAAACCATCGGAAGCTTTAATTAACTAGCATGGCGGTAATGATGTGATAGACAAACAATCTTTCCGGCATTCTTTGAGCATCATGCGCAGTGGGCGCGTCGCCTGTTCGTTTATTGAATTATTAAAACTAGACCGCACATAATTCGCACACGAAAACATTACCTTTATAAATAGCAACCTTAATGTGAAAGCATGTGCATTGTTTATGTCTTCTCTTGATTTATGAAAGATGCAGTCATATTTCTCCAGCCCGAACACGTTGAAGCATGTTGTTTTATAATAAGAGATACGTTTAACATCTATACCACACATTATGTATTATAAAGTTATAAAAGGATGCACATAGTTTGTTGATGAATTTTTTTTCGACCGCATGCAGTCAACTTGTTTTAAGAATGGCTCTTCGTTGTCATCATACAATTATTTTTTTCCAACATCAATCAATTATTAAACGAATGTAATCTCAAAACGTGACAACTGTAAACTCACGCAACCATATGAATACAATGCGATAATTCAAGGGAAGTAAGTCATCAACGTTGCGTTACAATTTATGATGAGATTTACATCCCTCAAAACGTATATCAATTATTAGTTTAATTATTATTTTTTCAACTACTGAATTGTCATGAACAATTACATATAAGCGAATACATTTTGATTTAGAATATTCTAATTCAGCGGGCGCTTTATAATACAATGCATATTGGCTGTACATCATTGGTGCAAGTTCTTTTTAAAGATTCTTTAATAAACGAGCCTTCCAAGATAGCGCTAACATAATGGTTAATTGTGTCTATTGAGCATATTCGGTTATTTCTTACAATATAATAAAGTACATGCATCCCACTGTTGAGGGTATTTGGTCTATTTAGCTGCCTGGTTAGCCAGCTATTTTTCATAAATTCATAATTAGTATATCAAGTAATTTGGTTGAAAGATACAGCCTCCTTAGCAAATGTAGGTTATTTGGAGGGCTATATAGTATATAAAGCCTGTTAAACAAGTTTATCAAAAAGGATAGAATACTAGTGAGCACATTCAGCTTAATTAGCAGTAAATTTAAGATATTTAGCCTATTCAGCATGTTTGTTGCAGATGATGAGACAACCATTCGTTTTAGTATTTAAACTCTATTTAGCAGTCTATTTCGCATGTTTACCCTGTTAACCTCGGTTCTAATATAGGACGGCGAATTTAGTATATTGAGCAGAGGCGTCGGAGCTGGGTAATCGGCCGCCGCCCAAATATTGGCGCCAAAAATGAAATTTCGGCAAATACATTTTTTTTATTTTCATTTCAATACCAGTATATTTGAAAATATCTTTAACACGAAGCAAGGTAATCACGCTTTCGCGGTTATTACACGAGTATTGTTGATTGTCATCATCCGCCCGCGGTAATGTACCTGTCAATTAGGTTGTTAATTGATCGGTCTCTTTTATAACGATAATCCCTTTATTCTTGAGTAATTTAAGCTGGGAATCTTTAATTGTTGGTATGATCTAAGCCTTTGCTTTTTTTAATAATATAAAGGAAAGTATGACATGAAACAAATGTGCCGATATCCAATAGTCCTCAATTATCACAAAATTAAAGATACCTCAAGATACCTGAATTAATTGTAATAACTCAAAGTAAATCTACAATTCTAAAAAAATATTTAATGTGTTTAACAATTCTTGTGTGTCATTTTAATATGTCTACTCCAAACCAACCAACGAATTTCAAATTTTCAAAACAAAATCAGAAAATGCCTGCTATAGACTTGTATAAGGTCAGGTATCAGGCATAAAAACGCACCAGGGTGCGCCATTTGATGCTAAAATTTGAAAAACATTCCGGGAAACCCCGGACCACACCAACGGGAGGGGGTACCCCTTCCCATACCCACCCCATCCGCCGCCCAAATGTAAATTTGCTTCCAACGCCCCTGTTGAGTGCATTTATCTATATTGTTGCCTTGTGCGTTATGTCCAATAATGTTGTATGCAACTTTAACTTTAACTTTCTGACATACAATAGTTATTCACCGGAAGGTACATTGTGCACGTGAACCAATTTATGTAAAATTGTAAATGTAAGTACAATGTACCGTTAAACACTATTTACCCGTACACACATGCCCGCCTGTTGGCTCCCGGATTCGTGTGTTCTATTAACTTCGCCGTCCATGATCGCCTGGCATCTAACAAAAAATGTTCAGGTTATAATATAGATTTTCGCCACTATATTCACCTTAAAAAATAGAGAATCAGATTATTTAGGTCATGATTCCTTATTTGTTCGCAAATCATCATCAGATTGTTATTTATGCAATCAAAACGCAAACATAATGATTGCCAAATATCGTTAAAATGAATTCACATTTCGTTTATTTCCATTATTTCTCTAATTCATAAAAATAATACAATATTGTTAATTATTATTTCTACTTTAATCTTATTGACTATGCAATTTGAATTGAATAGGTTAATAGATTACTTTCGCTGCGTTTAATGATCGTCATTGTCATATTACCAAAATCTATGTGTTTACGTATAGTTTATTTTCATGTATTTTATCAACGCCCAAAACAATACAATTGAAAACAATATTTACAAAGCGGCTAAACACATTTATTTGGAGGATTAAAAGATTTGTTTTTCTTATAAAGGTATCATAACATGTATGTATTTTTTATTTGTTTGTTTTTTTTAATTTTCAGGCTGATGTTGCGTCTGATCGCGGCCGACGGAGACCGGAAGTAAGACACCCAATGATCTCTGGTTCAAGGCTGCCGTGATTGCCGTCCCTATCGCCGGCGGCTTCATCCCCATCCTCCTGGTGCTTCTCGCAGTGCGCATGCTAAGAACCGACTCCCGGCAACACAAACGGATGATAAAGATCCGACGGGAGCGGAGTCTCAATAAAGCGCAGCTTTACGTCGCGGATCATTTTATCGCTCGAGATAAAAAGAAACACATTTCAGAATCGGCACAGGGTGTTCAGTGGGATAGCAACCCGTCATGTTAAACTCACACTTAACTGACCAATGGTCACGTGGTCAGTGACGGTCAAGGGAACGCTCGTACCGCCGCGGTTCATAGTCACAGCAGTGCCAATCGAGAACAAGCTCATAGCCATTCCTCGCAGACGAAATCGAAAAGCCATCGAAGTCATCATCGTCATAGAGACCACATTCATCAACATTAAAAACACTGCATCCCGAAGATAACAACGCATAAAGACGGGCATACGTATGCACATATTGTCTGGCCCAGTAATGACACGAGTCCGTGCGAAAAAACCTCCGACTATATTCGGACTTCTCCGTGTTCTTCCGTGATAATGTTCGTCAAGTCTAACGAAGCCAACACGGACAGAGAAGGGGCCTCGAAATTAGGATAGTTGTGTTTGTGTTCATGTGGATACTTTAAAGGTCGCAATCGAAATGGTGCATAGTATTTGAAAAACAAAAGATTGAATAAAGAAACCACGTGATTTGGTTAATTTCGACTGTCGTATTTATTGCTGTTTGGAGGACAGAATGTTAAATTTCCCAAAATGAACTTTGCACATTTTTTTGTTTCGCAAGTGGTTTTCGCCACTCTAAAACATTAACACTTTGATCATGCTAACATTCGAGTCGGGAATACACTGGTCGTTTGAAATTTTGATGCGTTTGAAATGTTGTTCGTTTTTAAACTCGAGTTGAATCGTGTTGAAACCTTCATTATGTAAACAAAAGCACAGGTATACGATTGTTCTATCTTCATCTCACGATGTGTTATAATATGAGATCCGCTCTGAGAAAATGGGGCTTAATGAATGTGCGTAAAGAGTCGTCCCAGATTAGCCTGCGCAGTAAGCACTGGCTAATCAGGGACGACAATTTCCGCGTTTAGTGTCATTTATGTTTAAATAAAGACTATACTGACAAAAATCTAGTTTAAGCGGAAAGTGTTCTCCCTGGGACCACACATTACTACGCATATGCATAAAAGTTGATTAAACCCTTTGCATTTACCCCCCTTTTTACTGTTCGCGACTCACATGTATATGCAATCTTTGTGAACATTTTGTAATTATAGAATTGTGCTATTGGTACTCACACTTTTATTTTGCAGAACTGAAGTTAAGATAGGAACGTGGACCAATATACAAAAACATCAGTCCGAAATGAATATATAAATTAGAATAGAAAAGATGGCATTGTCTTTGAGAAAACTTCCCATATTGCATTTTGAAAACGGAAATTCGTAATAAGTCATTGTTGATAATATGTAACTAAACGTTAGCAAAAGTGATTTATTATTAAATCATGAAATGAATAAGTCACTATCACAAATGGCTCGAGACTTGAACATTTTTGCAACCATAACTAAGATTAAAGTGTTTAAATACTTGATCCAAACCTTGTACAGACCAAAATTCTCATCACACACAGTCGGCAGCATTATACAAATGTATGCTGTTGTTGTTCGTGCGGACGTGCGCACGGACGTCTCTGCTTTCTAGTCTTTATGCTCGTGTGTTACATACCCCGGTCCCACTCCATGTACTTGCCCGAGACGGTGGAACAATGTTCGACTCATTGCTCTTATTAACAGCGTTTAAAAGACATGCAATAGTTGTGACAATGCGAACTATAAATTTACTATTTGCATTTAAAAATGACAGGTTTATATTTTTACGTAATGCGTTTACTGCCCAAATCCTTAATTCATTGAAGAGTTGGTATTTTGATAAATCAATTAATTCGTTTCTTTTTCTTATTGTTCCTTCCTGTTTAACTTTCATGAACTCAAAACTGGCTCTACTCTGAAAATGGACTCGAAGCCGTCTCAGTTTATTTTGTATTGACAATTATAATAAATAAATGTAGTTGCAATTATCTTCACGACGTTATCAGTACAAATTAATAGTGTTTGGTTGTAATATTTTCAAAGTAAAGACAATCAACTCAATCAGATTATTTACCTACTTGTTGCTGTTGTTTGGGTAAATACATTTCTAATTATATTAACTTAGTACTAAACTGTTATGGAAAGCAACACAATATAAATGTTTTGCAAATCATTTAATTTTTTTAATCACTTTCGAAATAAGACAAACTTGAGCGGGTGGGGTATTTTATGATGTTTGATTCATGTCATATGCCAGGGCGTGGTACAGATTCGAAAAATCGATTTGTTGACATATGTGTTTTATATATGAACGTTGTAAATGTTATCATGTACTATGTTAATATATTTATTTCTATGACAATGAATAAAATGTTATTTCTTAGTTGATTCTTCCTTGTTTGTCACGTGAAGTATTAAGGCAAATTTAATGGATCGGTTTATAGATTGACGTTTTACTATAACACATTTCTTGTTACTACCTTTAAACTTTTTAAGACATCATGAATTTAAAGAATCCTAAAACCATTCGAATAACTAAGGTCCAGCATTCAATTTCCGGAAAAATTTATTTAATTTATTGTAACAGTCTTAATATAAGTATTATGACTGTATAATATTTCAAACATCATGGTCTTGTAAATAAATCGTTTTAGTTACTTTTTCGAAAATACAAAAATTTGCGAACAAGTCCATTTAAGGTGAAAGACGCTTCTTTTCAGATATTATCATATTGAACTTTCAACAACTTTCCTAAACACCATCATCGCCCGTACCTGGCCATTAAGTGACTAATTTTGTCAAGCGCGGGGCCACTTAAAATACCCGGCTTATCAGAAGTTTACCTATTGTTTGTCCCCGCTAAGTGCGCTTCCCACGGTCGAGGTCAGCCGATCCAAGTTCTCGAGTGTTTGAACACGCGCACAGCTTGCAACAAAGAGACTTTTGGGCAGATAAGAGACTGAACGATTTCGCGTTAGAAACTTTAAAGCCAAATATGTATATGTATTTGAAGACAGCATCCATAGCAGATATATCTTGACTGATTTCTGCCATATACATCTGGTATCGTGGCGGTTCGGAAGATGGTCTCCAACTCGGTAAAAAAACACAAACAAATATACCCATCAGAACGACAAATAGCGGACCAATACAAAAATCACTACACGTGTCGCCCTTTTGTCGCTGTAGAGGGCATATATGTGTTTTGTCGTGTGAGCGACTTTTCAACCCGCCGACACAAGAGAACAATACATATACCCGAGAGGGCGACAAATGGGCGTCATACGAACCTTATGACAGTCGTACTTTGTCGTATTAGCGGGTATATTTATCGTTCTTGTGTGGTGTCGTGATGTCGACATTCCAACTCATCAACACTTGAGCACGTCAGTGTTATATAAAAATTTGGTTGGTGCTCATAATTACGTACCGGCGGTTGTTTGCTGGTAAAAATACTGTTTCATGCAATCTGTTTACTGGTCTTATAGCGTTTTAGATGTTTTGTTTATATAATGTAATTGCTCAAATTGTAAATATTGATAGCCATGAAAGCTTTATCAATCAAATATCTTGTAAACAACATCAGTTTTAATCAGTTTTAATACACGTTTTATCTCGCTTATTTAAATGTTTAATGTTTAATGTGTAGTTTTTTAAGTCCGCTTAAAAACGGGCGAGTGAAGCTATATTATAGAATAATGCCCTCGGCGACCAATATCCATGCGGGCATCGCTCTGGGAAAATGGGGCTTAATGCAGGGCGATTATCCACTGTTATGTAACTTTTTCGTTTAATCGAAGTCTCTTCTTAGCGACAGTCTAGCTTAGGCGGAAAGTTTCCTCCCTGATTTGCCTGTGCGGACTGCAGAAGTTAATCTGTGACGTCACTTTTAACACATGTCTTAAGCCCCGTTTTCTCACAACGAGGTTTACCTCTATATACTTAGAATATTTGTATCGATTGCAGCGGCAATTTATGACCATCGGAGCGATGGTTTTAAGACTTGTTCGTTGGGTTTTGGTGGAAAACGTAGCAATATAAAAATACAGTCAATGCCTTGAATACAAGGTCCTGACAAGGAAATTACGCATCGTGGTTTTGACAGCAAGCACTTGAAATTAAAGCTCAGTCAAAATCATATACAGACTGATCAGTGATTACAGTAATTACTTGCAAGACAACATAACAAATGTCGATGTTATCAATTTGTTGCCTTATACAGCGTTTTCGTCATTATACGTATTTATGTAATTTATTTTTTATCGCAGTTAAATGCCGCCACTGTTCAATGTATTTTATCATTATTGTCAAATTTATCAGCGTGTATGGAATTACCAGTTTGTTTACTGGATTTTTAAGGATAATGCCGCCGTTTGGTAGAGACGTTTAAGAGACGTTTTGTTTCTTTACTCGTTCAGGATCGCGTTTCCCGTCCCGCCTGGCGGGAACAGATGATGTATTGGGAATTGAGGTTAATTATATACAGAGTCATGTTTACAGATATTTAAAAATTAGATTTGTAAATATTAAATATTCTTAGCAAATTTTCACGTTATATATTGTTCAACGTGCGATGTTTTACTGAACAAGAAATGTTCCGTTGACGGTAGTTCCGGTCGCTGACGGTCGCGAGGGGGTGGGGCAGGGGCGGGAGGGGGTTTTAGGTCAGGTTATCAGTACGACTGGTTCTCCGACTATAATCACGCCCGGCGTGGAGGACAGCGTAAATCGGAGAATCACCGGGAACCAATTACATATACATCTATGGAAGAGCTATCAAGAGTCAATCATCGGTAGCTTTAATTAACTAGCATGGCTGTAATGATGTGATAGACAAACAATCTTTCCGGCATTCTTTGAGCATCATGCGCAGTGGGCGCGTCGCCTGTTTGTTTATTGAATTATTAAAACTAGATCGCGCATAATTCGCACACAAAAACATTACCTTTATAAATAGCAACCTTAATGTAAAAGCATGTGCATGGTTTATGTCTTCTCTTGATTTATGAAAGTTGCAGTCATGTTTCTCCAGCCCGAACACGTTGAAGCATGTTGTTTTATAATAAGAGATACGTTTAACATCTATACCTCACATTATGTATTATAAAGTTATAAAAGGATGCACATAGTTTGTTGATGAAATAAAATTTCGACCGCATGCAGTCAACTTGTTTTAAGAATGGCTCTTCGTTGTCATCATACAATTATTTTTCCAACATCAATCAATTATTAAACGAATGTAATCTCAAAACGTGACAACTGTAAACTCACGCAACCATATGAACACAATGCGATAATTCAAGGGAAGTAAGTCATCAACGTTGCGTTACAATTTATGATGAGATTTACATCCCTCAAAAAGTATATCAATTATTAGTTTATTATTTTTTAAACTACTGAATTGTCATGAACAATTACATATAAGCGAATACATTTTGATTTAGAATAGTCTAATTCAGCGGGCGCTTTATAATACAATGCATATTGGCTGTACATCATAGTGCAAGTTCTTTTTTAAGATTCTTTAATAAACGAGCCTTCCAAGATGGCGCTAACATAATGGTTAATTGTGTCTATTGAGCATATTCGGTTATTTCAAACAATATAATAAAGTACATGTATACAGTCTGTTGAGGGCATCTGGTCTATTTAGCTGCCTGTTCAGCCAACTATGTTTTCATAAATTGATAATTAGTATATCAAATAGTTTGGTTGAAAGATACAGCCTCCTTAGCAAATGTAGGTTATTTGGAGGGCTATATAGTATATAAAGCCTGTTAAACAAGTTTATCAAAAAGGATAGAATACAGCCTTTTTTGCACATTCAGCCCAATTAGCAGGATATTTACGATATTTAGCATATTCATCATGTAAATTAAATATAATGAAACAAACAGCCTTTTAAGTATTTTGAGTATATTTAGCAGTCTATTTAGCATGTTACCCTGTTTAGCTGGGTTCTAAGATAGGATGTCAAAATGAGTTATCCACCGGAAGCGACCTAGCTTGTAAACATATTTCAAATGTACTTATGTTAAATTCATGTCATTGTTCTTAATGTCATTAATCATCCATACAAACATGTACACCTGCATTCTCCCGGATTCATGTGTACTAGTAACTTCGCCGTCAATGATCGTCTGGCTCATAACAACAATTGTTCAGGTTATAATTTAGAATTTCGCCTCTTTATCCACCTTAGTTGAGATTCAGGTTATTCAGTTCATGGTTCTGTATTTGTTCGGGTTTCACCATCATCATTTTATGTTGTTGTTGTTCAGTCGTCAACATGAATGAATTGGGTCTCATCACATACAGTCGTCAGCATTATATGTTGTGAATTAATGGGGTCTCATCACATAGAGACGTCAGCTTTATATGTTGTGAATGAATGGGGTCTCTTCACATACAGTCGTCAGAATTATATGTTGTGAATGAATGGGGTCTCATCACATGCAGTCGTCAGCATTATATGTTGTTTTTGTTCGTGGGGACGTAATTGTTCTTTTCCTTTTTTACTGTCATGACTTCAGCACTGGTTCTACCCTGAACATGGACTCGAAGTTGTCTTAGTTTATATTGTATTGGCAATTATAATAAATAGATGTAGTTGAAATGATATTATCCACGTTATCTGTCCGAATTAATAATGTTTGATTCTAATATTTTTCAAGTAAAGACAATCAACTCAATCCGATTATTCACCTTCTATTAGCAGTTGTTAGGGTTAATACATTTCTAATTATATTACCTATGTACAGAAGTTTTATGGAATGCAACACTATATAAATGCTATCCAAATGATTTATTTCTAATCCTTTTCGAATTAAGATAAAATTGCGCGGGTAGGGTATTTAATGATTTTTAATTCATGTCATATGCAAAGGCGTGGTACAGATTCGATCAAATCGATTTGTTGACATATGTGTTTTATTAAAGAACGTTGTAAATGTTATCATGTAATATGTTAATATATATATTTCGATGACAATTAATAAAATGTTTTTTCTTAGTTGATTGTGCCTTGTTTGTCACGTGAAGTATTAAAGCAAATTTAATGAATCGGCATTTAGATTGACGTATAACACATTTCTTGTTTCTATCTTCAAACTATTTTAGAAATAATGAATTTAAAGAATCCTAACACCATGCGAATAACTAAGGTCTAGCAATCAATTTCCGGTAAAATTCATTTAATTTATTGTATTAATATTAGTATTATGACTGTATAATATTTCAAACATCATGGTATTGTGAATAAATTGTTTTGGTTACTATTTCAGAAATACAAACATTTGCGAACAAGTCCATTTAAGCTGAAAGACGATTTTTTTTTCAGATATTATCATATTGAACATTCGACAACTTTCCTAAACACCATCATCGCCCGTACCTGGCCATTAAGTGACTAATTTCGCAAAGCGCGGGGCCACTTAAAATTCCTGGCTTATCGGTAGTTTACCTATTGTTTGTCACCGCTAAGTGCGCTTCCCACGGTCGAGGTCAGCCGATCCAAGTTTTGGAGTGTTTGAACACGCGCACAGCTTGCAACGAAGCGACTTTTGGGCAGATAAGAGTCCGAACGATTTCGCGTCAGAAACTTTAAAGCCAAATATGTATATGTATTTGAAGAAAGCATCCATAGCAGATATATCTTGACTGATTTCTGCCATATTAATCTGGCCTCGTGGCTGTCCGGAAGATGGTCTCCAACTCGGTAAAAAACACAAAACAAATATACCCACCAGAACGATTAATAGGGGACCAATACAACAATCTCTACACGTGTCGCCCTTTTTTGTCGTTGTAGAGGGCATATTTGTAGTTCTGGCGTTTTTTCGTGTGAGCGACTTTCAACCCGCCGACACAAGAGAACGATACATATACTCGAGAGGGCGACAAAAGGGCGTCATACGAACCTCATGACAGTCGTACTTTGTCGTATAAGCGGGTATATTTATCGTTCTTGTGTGGTGTCGTGATGTCGACATTCCAAGTCGTCAACACGTTAGCACGTCAGTGGTGTATTGGTTGGTGCTCATAATTAAGTACCAGATGGCGTTTGATTTTAAATAAACTGTTTTATGCAATCTGTTTTCTGGTCTTATAGCGTTTTAAATGTTTTGTGTACATCATTTCCAAATATCTTGTAAACATCAGTTTTAATCAGTTTTAATGCACGTTTTATGTCGCTCATTTAAATGTTTAATGTTTAATGTGTAGTTTTTTAAGTCCCCTTAAAAACGGGCGAGTAAAGCTATATTTTAGAATTATGCCCTCGGCCAATATCCACGTGGGCCTCGCTCTGGGAAAATGGGGCTTAATGCAGGGCGATTATCCACTGTTATGTAACTTTTCGTTTAATCGAAGTCTCTTTTTAGCGACAGTTTAGCATAGGCGGAACGTTTCCTCCCTGATTTGCCTGTACGGACTGCAGAAGCTAATCTGTGACGACACTTCGAACACATGTTTCAAGTCCCGTTTTCTCACAGCGAGGTTTACTTATATATATTTTTAGAAGATCAATTTTTTGTATCGATTGCAGCGGCAATTTATGGTCATCGGGCGATGGTTTTAAGACTTGTTCGTTGGGTTTTTAGGGAAAACGTAACCCGTCATATCAATATTAAAATACAGTCAATGCCTTGAAAACAAGGTCTTGACAAGGAAATTAGACATTGTGGTTTTGACAGAAAGCACTTGAAATTAAAGCTCAGTCAAAACATGAACAAAATGATAACGTGATTACAGTGATTACTTGCAAAACAAACTTACAAATGTCGATGTTATCAATGTGTTTCCTTCTACAGCGTGTTCGTCATTATACGTTTTCATGTAATTTATATTTTATCGCAGTTAACTGCAGCCACTGTCTTTTATCATAATTGTCAAATTTATCAGTGTTGAGCGATTTATCAGTCTGTTAACTGGATTTTAAAGGATAATGTCGCCGTTTGACCGAGACGTGCATGTGACGTAATGTTTCTTTACTCGTTACTGATTATGTTTCCCGTCCCGCCTGGCGGGAATAGATGATGTATTGGGAAGCGAGATTAATTATATAAAGAGTTATATATATATAGTTCTATGCGCGATGTTTTACTGACAAAGAAATATTCCGTAGCAGGAACTATTGTTCGCTGACGATTGCGGGACTGTGGGGCAGGGGCGTGAGGGGGTTTGGGTCAGGTGATCAGTACGACTGGTTTGCTGGCTATTATCACGCGCGGCGTGGAGGGCAGCGTAAATCGAAGAATCACCGTGAACCAATTACTCAATACATTTATGGAAGAGCTATCAAGAGTCAAACCATCGAAAGCAGTAATTAACTAGCATGGCGGCAATGATGTAATAGACAGACAATCTGGCCGGCATTCTGTGAGCATACTGCGCAGTGGGCGCGTCGCCTGCTCGTTTATTGAATTATTAAAACTACACCGCGCATATTTCGAACAAGATTACATTACCTTTATAAATAGCATCCTTAATGTGAAAGCATGTGCATGGTTTATGTCTTCATTTGATTTATGAAAGATGTAGTCGTGTTTCTCGGATCTGAACACGGTGAAGCATGTTGTTACATAATAAGAGATACGTTTTACACCAATACCACACACTATGTATTATAAAGTTATATTTTGGATGCGCATAGTTTGTTGATGAAATAAAAATTCGACCGCATGAAGTCATCTTGTTTTAAAAATGCTCTTCGTTGTCATCCTAAACAAGCATTTTGTTCCGACAGCAATCCATTATTAAACGACTACAATCGCAAAACGTGACAACCGTTAACTCTCGCAACCATCTGAATATAAGGCGATAATTCAGGGAAAGTAAGTCATCAACGTTTCGTTACAATTAATGATGAGATGTACATCCCTAAAAAGTGTATCAAGTATTAGTTTAATTATTATTTTTAAAACTACTGAATCCTCATGTATAAATACGTAAATGCGAATACATTTTGATTTATAATATTCAAGTTCAACAGGCGTTTTATCATTCCTCGGCTGTAAATCACTGGCGCAAGCTCTTTTTTGCGATCCTTTAATATTTGAGCCTTCCGAGGTTGCGCTAAATTAGTGGGTACTTTTGTCTATTTAGTCTTTTCGGGAAGTTTATACAATATAATATGAATATGCAGTCGTTTAAGCACGTTGTGTTTATTTAGCAGCCTTTTAAGCAGGCTATTTGTCTTTATTATCATATCAAATAATAAGGTTGAAACATAAAGCCTCCTTAATACATTTAGCTTATTTTGCGGGTTATTTAAAAATTATATAGCCTGTTAAACTAGTTTATCAAAAATGATAGAATATACAGCTTTTATGCACATTCAGCCCAATTAGCAGTATATTAACGATATTAAGCATATTCATCATGTTATTAAAATATAATGCAACAAACAGCCTTTGTAGTACTTTTAGCAGTCAATTTAGCATGTTACCCTGTTTAGCTGGGTTCTAACATAGGGTGTCAAATAGAGTTATCCACCGGACGCAACCTAGTTTGCAAACATATTTCAAATGTACTTATGTTAAATTCATGTCATTGTTCTTAATGTCATTAATCATCCATACAAACATGTACACCTGCATTCTCCCGGATTCATGTGTACTAGTAACTTCGCCGTCAATGATCGTCTGGCTCATAACAACAATTATTCAGGTTATTATTTAGAATTTCGCCTCTTTATCCATCTTAATTGAGAATCGGGTTAATCAGGTCGTGGTTCTTTATTTGTTCGTTTATCTCCAACATATTTCAAGTAAGGAAGTTCAAACGCAAAAAAAAACAATGATTGTCAAATATCGTTACAATAAAATCACATCTAGTTTATTTCCCTAATTCATAAGGCTACTACAATATTGTTCAGTATAATGTCTACGTTTATCATACTGACTATTCACATTTAAATGAAAACAAAATACTAAAAACTAGAAAGCAGATACGTCCGTGCGTACGTCCGCATGAACAACAATAATATGTAATGCTGACGAACTTACCAGTTTGCATTTTGAAAAACTGCAATTAAAAATTAGTCATTATTTATTCTATGTAGCTGAACGTTAATTAAAATGCGCTATCATTAAAGCATTAAATGAATTAGTCAACGGCACAAATGACTTTAGTTTTGAACATTTTTATAACAATAAATAAGATGTGTTTGAATACTTGATTGAAACCTTGATCATTAAGACCACAATTTGTGAATAAATGGGTCTCATCGCATACAGTCGTCAGCATTATATATTGTGAATGAATGGGGTCTCATCTTATACAGTCGTCAACATTATATATTATGAATGAATGGGGTCTTATCACGTACAGTCGTCAGCATTATATGTTGTGAATGAATTGGGTCTCATCATATACAGTCGTCAGCATTATATGCTGTGAATGAATGGAGTCTAATCACATACAGTCGTCAGCAATTTATGTTGTGCATGAATGAGGTCTCATCACTTACAGTCGTCAGAATTAAATATTGTGAATGAATGGGGTCTCATCACATACAGTCATGAGCATTATATTATGAGTATGAATGGGTCTCATCACATACAGTCATCAGCATTATATGTTGTGAATCAATGGGGTCTCATCACATACAGTCGTCATCATTATATATTGTAAATGGATGGGGTCTCATCACAAACAGTCGTCAGCATTATATGTTGTGAATGAATGGGGCCTCATCACATACAGTCGTCAGCAATATATGTTGTGTATGAATGAGGTCTCATCACATACGGTGGTCAGCATTATATATTGTGAATGAATGCGGTCTCATCACATACAGTCATCAGCATTATATGATGTGTATGAATGAGGTCTCATCACATACGGTGGTCAGCATTATATAT